>NW_006767630.1:3981612-4007760 GCF_000300595.1 Phanerochaete carnosa HHB-10118-sp | reverse complement strand
CTAGCATCACTCTGCAAGAGTTCCAGAAAGGATACACATACCATGATTTTCTGCTAATTTAACACACCCTGAAAGCTTTGAACTGCACACTGTATCAAGGAATGGTGGTGTATCAAGGAGCAGTGGATAACTGTATGGCATGTGACAGATGAAATTTACACAGCTGTATGAAGGTTGGGCATGGACAAAAATCAGCATGTTGTAAACTAGAAACATGCAAAAACTCGTTTTCATTTGAGAGGTGAGCACCCATGCAACATATTGCCTGAGAGTGCCCAAAAATGCATGCAGATGCACAGACATGAATGTACGTGTATGCGCATGCACGAGCGCGAACTAAAGTGCAACGTCGCCAAACTGGAACTGGGCGGCGGCATAGATGATAAATCTCGAACTCGCATCATGAGCGCTACCGTACGGACCGAAGTGCACTTTCAAGTTCTTGCACGTCGGTGTCCCAAATGGTATCTAGATGAGTTGACCCGTCCTGGTGTCAGTCAAGGCGCCCGACGAGTGTCGACCCGACGCGGAACTTGGGTGTTTCTTCTGAGCGTAATGTTTTGATCTTCGCACATGAGAGATAGGAGGTGACGGTGGCTTGATGTCGGATCAGTCACGGGCGGAGTGTTTCGCGGATGGGGCCGCGCCCGCGGTGACGCTTTCGACTTTGGGCACTATTTATACATACCCGGATTCGTTTCTATCTCCCCTTTTCAGATGAAGGAACAGTCGCAATACCGAAATTACACCTCTACTGCGATGTCCGTCGGCTTTTTATCCCCTTCGAGGGGATATGTTGGCCCCCTAGTCCTCTGTCCAACTTCTCTAAGACTTGTGCGCGGGTAGAGTCCTGGTTTTACAATGTTTCTAATCAAAATGTATAGCTGAGTCACTAAGACATCTCGCCCAAGCTCCAGCCGTCGCCCTACATTCCCAGAGCTCCCTTCGTTCGAAAGAGCTCAGACCTGTCGCGGGCTTTTCTGTATGTGCTGCAACGCATGATCACAGACATATTGGACCACACTGGGCTTAGACAGGCAGGCTTTAAGACACAGCGCTCAGTTTGCCACGGTATAAAAGACAGCGCGTAGCTTCCTCGAGCAGTAAGCATTGTGGCTGCAACATTACTCTCCAGCTCACACTCTCCAGGAAAGATGCCGACCAAGCTTCTTGTCTTCTCTGCGCTGTGCTCTCTCGCATTCGCGAAGTCGATGGATTGCCGCATGAAGGTCCACGAGTCCGTATCCGCGCCACCTCAGGGTTACGTCAGCAAAGGGCCTGCTCCCGCGGATACGGAGCTCAATTTGCGCATTGCGCTCGCGCAGAGTGACCCGGATGGGCTTATCGATGCGCTGTACAACGTCAGCACGCCGGGCAGCTTGGCCTACGGCGAGCATCTCAGCAAGGAAGATGTGCGCACATTTCTCTTCAGCATGTCATCTGGTGCTGAGCCGTGCTACTCAGGTTGAGAAGTTTGCCGCGCCGACTGCGCAGACCTCCGATGCCGTCAAGGCCTGGCTCAACCACGCCGGTGTGAATGCGACTCCGATCTCGGCTGCCGGCGACTGGCTCAGTATCGCTCTCCCTGTCAATCAGGCGAACAAGCTGTTCGACGCCGACTTCGCTATCTACACCCATTCCGAGACCGGCAAGCAGACAATTCGCACGATGAAATACTCAATTCCCACCGAACTCAAGGACCACATCGACCTCGTGCACCCTATGGTCGCGTGAGTAATGGTGCAGGCAGCAGTTTAGTACGAATGTGACTTTGACTGTCGTCACAGGTTCCCGAGCCCGGTCTCCCTTCGCCCTGTCGTCTCGACATCGTCTGACCTCGAGCGCCGTGCCACTAAACACCCAGCGAATTGCTCGACCTCGGAGGTTACACCTGCCTGTGTCGAGTCTCTGTACGACATTCCCCCCATCAAGGTGACCCAGCGCCACAATCAACTCGCTGTCAGCGGCTTCGAGAATGAGTTCGCCAACCAAGCCGATCTTCAGGTACGCAGGATGCTTAATGTTTGAACGCACGCCATATTGACAACTGTACCTGCAGACCTTCCTGGAACAATTCCAACCTGACATTAAGGGGGCGACCTTCACTCTTCAGACCATCGATAACGGCACCAATCCGCAAAACGGGAGCGAGGCTGGTTTTGAGGCAGTGCGTATTTGTCTTGCGCACTTCTAAATATGCGTTCATTTGTCGCATTCGATAGAATTCAGATATCCAGTACGCTATTAGCATCAGTCATGGCGTGCCAACCACGTTCATCTCTGCTGGTCCTAACAACACGGACGGGGATCTTGACGGCCACCTAGACATGGCCCTCTTCCTCCTTGGCGAATCCAAGCTGCCGCAGGTCCTGACGACCAGCTACGGTTTTGACGAGTCCGATCTGCCTCGTAAGCTTTCCCAGTAAGTTTTTGTGTGTTGCAAGCCAGACTTGACAGCTCACTAATATGGAATAGCAAACTCTGCCATGTTTACGCTCAACTTGGCGCCCGCGGTATGTCCCTCCTCTTTGGCTCCGGTGACGGCGGTGTCTCTGGCTTGCAGTCTCAAACTTGCAACGCCACCTTTGTTCCAACTTCACCCTCTGGATGCCCCTTGTAAGTGTTTCTCACGCATCCTTCTCTTGGCGACCTAGCTAACAACAGACTGGCAGCGTGACCAGCGTCGGTGCAACCCAACTCGTCTCGTCACACGGTGGTGAGACTGCCGCACCGTTCTCCTCCGGCGGCTTCTCCGACTTCTTTTTTAGGCCGAAATACCAGGCCGATGCCGTCAAATCCTACCTCTCCTCCATCGGCTCAACGAACAGCGGCTTGTTCAATGCTTCGGGGCGGGCATACCCGGATGTCTCGGCGATTGGAACGAACCTTTCAATCATCATTGACGGCAGGCTTAAGATATTGGACGGCACGAGCTTTTCGAGCCCCATCTTCGCGGGAATGATCGCACTCATCAACGACGCGCTCTTACGCGCCGGCAAGAGACAGCTT
Organism: Phanerochaete carnosa HHB-10118-sp; assembly: GCF_000300595.1. Classification (NCBI taxonomy): domain Eukaryota; kingdom Fungi; phylum Basidiomycota; class Agaricomycetes; order Polyporales; family Phanerochaetaceae; genus Phanerochaete; species Phanerochaete carnosa. Next base: position 4,004,751 of record NW_006767630.1, on the reverse strand, counting down.
GGCTTCCTCAACCCATTCCTGTACAAGAATCCTCGCGCGTTCCATGACATTACGACCGGCAGCAATCCTGGATGCAATACGACCGGCTTCCCGGCTCTCAAGGGCTGGGACGCCGTCACTGGCCTGGGCACCCCGAACTTTAAGGCACTAAAGGAGGCAGCTCTGAAGGCAGCTAGGGTTCCACATCCCCACCCAATTGAGACGGAGTGTACAATGCAGGATGTACTCTCTGTGTAGATCATTTTACGTCTTGACAGCTATTCCAAGAATGACAGACAGCGGCGAATTTCAAGAACACAGAGTTCGGAACTCCTCGTGTGCCAGTACTAGTGTGGTGGGACGGGTGCGATCACGCCGACTGCTTGAGGCCGCCTCAACGGCCACAAACAAAGATACAGTACGTACCAGCCTGAGATGGAATTCATGCAGCTCAGCTGCATGAAGTTCAACTCGAGCAACATCGCTCGTGGTACACACCGACCGTGTTTGGTACGATAGTGCATGGTGACAGCACTATAGGGCGTTGACGATAAGGAAAAAGGGATCGGATGAGCCTACGTCAAAGATCTGCGGCTGTTCGAACATGTAATTGGGGGAGACTAAATGCCCGTCGTGCGAAAGAAGCCGCATATACATGGCTCCTCCCGCAAAGTGTGCAGGTCCTGCAGGCGGGCCAGATATCCCTTGTTAACTAATACCCATGGTCCATCCGGGTCTCGGATATCTGAAGCATCTGCAGTATACGCTATGAAGACTGAACTGCTTGAGCATGTTCACGCACTCACTTGGTAAGTCGGGGCCTGCAAGTAGGGCCAGAAGGTTGTTACCTCAATAAACACGTGAGGGAGGCCTGAGAATTCAGTGCAGGGTCCTAGAAACGGAACTCTGCCTCATGGCAGCGTCCTTTGAAAGATGTTTCGAGAAGCGAACGATCGACTACCGATGATAAACTCTATTCACCTCTGGACACGTATTGTACAGTTGCACTCGAGCAATCTTGCCTTTACGCCGACTTCGCCTTCGTCGCCGCCCTCGACCGCTCCGCGGCCTCGCGGATGGCCCACGTCAGCTCGTACGTCCGCACAGCGTCCTCGAAGCTGGAGAGAATCTGCGCCGCCTCTGGTGAGCCTTCGATGTTGTCGACAAACACCGAGACTTCAGAGAAGTACGGGTCGTCTTCCGCAAAGTTATGCACCTCCTCCGCATCGCTGCCTGGCCGCCGGATGTGTAGAACCGGCTGGACGTACGGGTTCAGGAGTCTAGAGATATCTGAATCAGAAAGTGGTAGCACGTAGACAGAGAAGTATGCGCACTTGAGTTGGTAACCGTCTGCGTAAACCTCGAGCTCACAGCTGTAGTCGAGGCCCTGCAGAGCGACGAGGTGGGTCAGACTTCCAACGGCACCGTTCTTGTACTTCCTGCACATAAATGTAAATCGGCCTGCCGAGCTGTTTCCAAAAAGGTGACTGACCAGGTAGCAGACGTCGCACGCGAAATTCGGTTCTCAGGCGGGATGAGCGACTCCGCGAACTGGAGCTTCGAAAGCCGTCCAGGCTCTTCATCCCACTCGACCGAGTGTGCAACAACTGTCGAGATGTCGACTTCGCCGCCAAAGTAGCGCGACAGGTCGCAGAAGTGCGTCGCTTGCTCGATGATTGGCCCAGCGCTGAAGGTAGTCTTTGCATGAGCCTTAACAAGTGACGTACGCAGGCCGAGTCTGATGCAAACCTTTTTGCCTTGTCCCACCAGTCGAGCTTCGCAATGCTCTCGTAGGCGGCGGCGTAGCGAGCAATCGTTGCTATAACTGTCAAATTATTTTCCTGGACGATTTTTTTCATCATTTGAGTGGCGCGCAGGTAGCGCAGCATGTACCTATATCGCGTGGCTGAGCGCAGGCACAGCGAGCCAGAAACTTGTGACCTACCCGACTGAGCAAATTGTTCCGCTCGCGGAAACTGACTTCGCAACCCCAAAGATATCAGAAAGCTCGTCCTTCGGACCTGTCGCCACGGGCTTCTCAATGAATAGTGGGACACCAGGGAAGTACTTCAGGATCTGCTGTTCCACATCCCGGCCGTTCCTCGTCGTGCCCCGAAACATCGGTGGCGAACCAACAACGATCGCCCGCGGAGCCATGTCGGGCGTCATATTCTGCACGAACTCGTCGAGGTTGCGGAAGATCTTGGTATCTTCATAGGCAGACCGCACGAAGGTCTCACGCTTCTGCTGTAGCCGCATCTCCGCGTTTTCGACCGCGGGGTCAATGAGCGCAACAAGCTTGAATCGGGGGCCTAGTTTGCTGTGGGCGAGAGATCAGCTACGGAATGCGTCAATCGCGTAAGGAAACGTACTGTTCAAAGCGGAACGAATGATTCCAGGGGACCGTGTCCGAACCTACGCAGCACATCATGAGCCTTACGATAACACAACAAGGACGAGGTTTGATGACGAATCACCAAACATGATGACGCCGGCACCAACGAAGACAACATTGAAGTCACCGGTGCCCGACGACTGCGGCACCCTATCGTTGCAATCAGCACTGGTAACGATGGAGTGCAGTGACGCAGCTTACTTATGCATGGGCACGAGCTGCGAGGGGTCGATCGAATTTCTGCGGGAGGCACTTGCGGTCTGTGGGGACATTGTCTTTGAAGTAGAGATTGCGGGAGGGGGCTCGCGTGCGGGGAGCTGAGGCCTTTCAGATATACGCGCAACGTCTCCACCTTATCTGGCTTATACAATGACATGAAACCCTGAGGCTTGCGGCGAGTCTGGATCATATAATTCCCAGTGTTTGTTCTTAAAGTGGAAAATTCAAGATTACGTCGAGAACTTGGCCGAAAGCGGTGCTCTGCTTACCTAAGTCTCGGTCAGATATGGAGCCCTATGCAGGACTGCTTAGTCTGACTTGACTTAATCCCATACCTTCATCATCTCGTAATTCTATATGTGTATTCAAATCCCAGCTCAAACTGAAAAGGATGTGCAGAACGATGGAAAGCACTGCATTCGGTCTACAGAAAGTTGCATTCGCACACGGCAATTATGATCCCGCTCGCCCTTCTGCCTCAGCACAGCCGTCCCTCATTGTCTCCCACTCCGGTCGGCCAGCCGTCTTACATCCGTTATCTTGTTACAGCACTTGGGTCGCTGCTGTTTGGAGCGTGAGGCTAGGTCATGCGAAGGTCATATGCTTTCACAGACCAGTCGAGGCCGCGCGGATGGGAAGACCACTCGTTCATCTCTTCATCCATTGGCCAGCAACTCAGAGCAACGTAAGATCTATCGTTCGTGCCCGAGGGTCGCTTATGCCCTCTCCTCAGAATCCGCCCATGATATGAGGGCCAAAGCAGATGCATTCTGCCTGGACTCAAGAATCACAGCTCGAACAGACGGTGCAGATAGAACTCTGGTTTCACAGCGTTTTTAATCGGAGTTTTTAGTCTTGTCGCGGCCTCGCCCAGTGGCATCCACTACTCCCTTCGTTCGAAGAAACACAGATCTGTCGTGTTATTTCCCGCGTTCTCGGCGATGCAACCATCACAGACAGGGTCCGGGCGCTCACTGGCAGTGTAACCGTGGCTTCGTCGGGCAGTAAGAACCGCGACCGCACTCTTGTCCTCTCGCTCACTGTCTCAAGGCGAGATGGCGTCCAACCTCAAACTCCTCGTCTGCTTTGCGCTATTTTTGCTCGCCTTCGCAAATCCTATGGCCTGCAGAACGAAAATACACGAGGCCATAGAGAGCATTCCGGCCGGCTATGTTCGCGTTGGCTCTGCTCTTTCAGATACTGAGCTGAAGCTGCGCATTGCGCTCGCGCAAAGAGACCCTGAGGGGCTCATAGACGCGCTGTACGACGTCAGCATGCCAGGCAGCTTGTCCTATGGCAAGCACCTCAGCAAGGAAGAGGTGAGCATATTTCCTTCTAACATGTCCCACGCCAGTGCTGAGCCATGCTGCGCAGGTCGAGCAGTTTGTTACGCCGACTGCACAAACCTCCGATGTCGTCAACGCCTGGCTCTCCCAGGCTGGCGTGAATGCGACCTCGATCTCGCCTGCCGGTGACTGGCTCAGCATCACTGTCCCTGTTGGTCAGGCAAATGAGTTGTTCAACGCCGATTTCGCCGTCTACACCCACTCTAATACCGGCAAGCAGACAATTCGCACGACGAGCTACTCAATTCCCGTCGAACTTGAAGGGCATCTCGACTTCGTCTATCCCACGATCACGTGAGTAATGGTGTAGCTTAGTACGAGCGTGGTATTGACTGGAGTATCACAGGTTCCCGAACCCCATTTCCCCTCGCCCCGTCGTCTCGACACCGTTCGCCCTCAAACGTCGCGGTGTTAATCCCCCAGCCCCTTGTTCAACCTTGGCGGTCACACCCACCTGCGTCGAGTTTTTGTACGATATCCCTGCCACTAAGGCGAATCAGAGCTCAAACAAGCTCGCTGTCAGCGGCTTCGACAATTTGTTCGCCAACCGTGCCGATCTGCAGGTACGTGCAATGCTCAGTATTCAATGTTCAGGCGCACGAAATGCTAATAACTGTACCTGTAGCTTTTCCTGGAAGAATTCCAACCCAAGCTTGCCGGGGAGACATTTTCTGTTGAGACCATCGATGGCGGCCGCAACTCGCAGAACAGGAGCGAGGCCGGCGTTGAGGCGGTGCGCCTTGGTCTGGTGCACTCCAGGATGTGTGCTCATCTGACTCGCCGGATAGAATCTTGATATCCAGTACGCCATCAGCACGAGCCACGGCGTGCCAGCAACCTTCATTTCTGTTGGCGAGGAAAATCTCGACGGTGACCTTAGCGGCTTCCTGGACATCATCAACCTCCTCCTCGGCAAATCCAACCCGCCACAGGTCTTGACAACCAGCTACGGCGACAACGAGAGCGAGACCCCTCGCCCGCTTTTTGCGTAAGTTGTGTATTGCGACCCGGACTTGTCAGCTTACTGACATAGAAATAGCAAACTTTGCAACGCCTACGCTCAACTCGGCGCCCGCGGTACCTCCATCCTCTTTGCCTCCGGTGATGGCGGTGTCTCAGGCTACCAGCATGGCTTGCCGCCTGATAGCTGTACCGACTTTGTTCCCACCTTCCCGTCTGGGTGCCCATTGTAGGTATTTTCTGCAATTCGTTCTCTTGACGACTTGGCTGACAACGGGCCGACAGCGTGACCATTGTTGGTGGCACCCAAGTCGTCTCCTCGAATGGCGGCGAGACTGCCGGAGGCTTCTCCTCCGGTGGCTTCTCCAACTACTCCAGCAGGCCGCCATACCAGGCCGCCGCCGTCGAGTCCTACCTCTTCTCCATCGGTTCGATGAACAGGGGCTTGTTCAACGCCTCGGGGCGCGGGTACCCGGATGTCGCGGCGGTCGGAATCAACGTTACCATCGTCGTTAACGGCACGGTTCAGACAATAAACGGCACGAGCTGTGCGAGCCCCATCTTCGCGGGAATGGTCGCGCTCATCAATGACGCGCTCATCGCCGCCAACAAGAGCACCCTCGGCTTCCTCAACCCATTCCTGTACAAGCATCCTCATGCGTTTCATGACATCACGACCGGTAGCAACCCTGGGTGCAACACGAATGGCTTCCCAGCTCTGGAGGGCTGGGACCCTGTCACTGGCCTGGGCACCCCGGACTTCGTGGCGCTGCAGGCGGCGGCTCTGAAGGCGGCTGGGGTTTCGTACACCTATCCAACCCAGATGGAGGATACGGCGCAGAACGTGCTCTCTGCGTAGATTATTTCATGGCTTCACAGCTATTATCTCAGGGATGACAGACAGCGACAAATTTTCGGGACTCGTTATTCGAAACTTCGCGTGTACCAGTGCTAGTGTCATGAGACGGGTGCGATCAGGCCGACTGCTTGGAAGAGGCCGCGTAGATCAGCCTCAATGATCTGATATATATTCATTACGTACCACTCAACATTTGCGCAATCGAGCTGGATGAAATTCAAGTTCTAGAGGCTGTACACACTTAACTCTTACTTCTTGGGCTGCTGAAGGACTCAGAACTCTTCGTGCGTCCTGGGGCATAAACGTGAGCTGGCACTGCAGTTTCCTGACGGCTGCGGGGGAAAACATTCAAAGTGCTACTCATCATCATACTGCAAGTGTTTGAATGTTCAAAACGTTCGCGGTAGACACCCATTTCTGCATTTTTGGATGCGTTGGTGGGAACCCATCAAACTATGCGCTCAGCGCCTCGTTGCGGTCGTGGGTCTACCTTTTAGTCCTACACTAGGCCTCCGCCACATCAGCCAAGGAGCCCAGCCTTGAAACTTTCCGTTTGTGGCATTTTTACTCCCGTATATGGGTTGGGCGCACCTAGATGGTGGATTTAGGAGAAAGCGCCCCTGCAGACCCCGGATCTGACAACAGCGGGCGATACCGACTTGGTACCGAAAACTAAGCTAGATAAAGTAGCGGATGGCTAGAGCGTGTATTACATGAATAAAATAACCATGGAGCTCTACTCGACAAATACAGTACAAGAACGGAGCTGTCGTACACAACATGACGGGAGTGGGTTCACTGAAAATCGGAAGAGCAGTCTGAAATAGTCGTCGAGGGGGTTGTACTTCCGAGTCGTCTAATCGAGATGGCAGCGGCGTGCATGTTTCGATCTCTCATGAGAGGTAGGATTGGAAGCTTAAGGTGACGATGACTTGGTGTCGGACCAAGCACAAGTGGGGTGGTTCGCAAACGGAGTCGCGCAGGGGCCGCGCTTAAGCGCTTAGGCTTTCGACTCTGACACAGGGTGGTAAGCGCAGTTTTTTTTCTCGAGAAAACTCAGGCAAAAGCGGCTCAACAAGGCCCAGTTATTCCTCGATTTCACCGCCGATGCAAACTGAGGAGAAACTGGTGCAAAACCGGCCAAAAAGGTCTGAAACACAGTAAAACTGGCGGAAAACCGAGTTTTGCCTTCGGTTTTTTTCAGGTGAAAACCGGAGCAAGTTGGGGCCTTGTTGAATCAGTTTTTGGCCAATTTTGTGCCGGAAAAAAGTGCGCTTACCACCCAGTGTGAGTCACTTTCTGCATCAGTCCTTAATTAATATATTATTCAATGCTCGAACTTCTCGTTACGTATCGCGCGTTCTGTCTCCCCGTTTCAATTGGACAAACAATCACAGCTGTGGAACTTACATCTCTACCGCGGTTACCGTTGGCTTGTTGTCCCCTTGGAGGCCGCCTAGCCGGTTCAAGTTATAAGAGGCCATTGTCTTCCAACCTCGTGTACATGTGTGTTTTTTTCTTGAGGTCAGGTCGATTTGTACTCATAGTCACTCAGGATACTAGACCGGACCTCTGTCCAACGTCTCTCTGAGACTTAGGTATCCCTGTTCCAACAGACGGCACGGGTGGAACCCTGGTTTCACAGATGTCTCTAATCAAGGTTTCTGGCCTAATCGCCAACATGGCATCCGTCGCCCTCAAGTCGCCCTACATGGCCAGAGCTCCCTACGTTTAAAAAGGCACGAACATGTTGCGGAATTTCCCGTGTATTCTGCAACGCATGATCACAGACGTGTCGGACCATCACTTTTTCCGCACAGGCAGGCTTTAGATCCCTCGGCGCTCAGTCTGCGACGCTATAAGACTCAGCACGCAGCTTCCTCGAGCAGCGAGCATCGCGGCTGCAGCATCATTTCCTTACTCACACACTCTCCAGGCAAGATGGTGACTAAGCTCCTTGTCTTCTCTGCACTGTTGTCGCTCGCCTTCGCGAAGTCTACGGCTCGCAGCACGAAGGTCCACGAGGCCATATCCGCACCGCCTCCTGGTTACGTCAGCAACGGACCTGCTCCCGCGGATACAGAGCTCAACCTGCGCATTGCGCTCGCGCACAGTGACCCGGATGGGCTCATTGATGCGCTATACGCTGTTAGCTCGCCGGATGGCCCATCCTATGGCCAGCACCTCAGTAAGGAAGAGGTGTGTGCATTTCTCCAGCATGACCCGCGGCGCTAAGTCTTGCTACGCAGGTCGAACAGTTTGTCACGCCGACTGCACAGACCTCCGATGCCGTCAAGACCTGGCTCGCTCAGGCTGGCGTGAATGCGACCCCCATCTCGTCTGCCGGCGACTGGCTCGCCATCACCGTCCCTGTCAGCCTGGCGAATGAGCTGTTCAACGCCGACTTCAACCACTTTACTCACTCCGAGACCGGTAATAAAATAACCCGTACCTTGCAGTACTCGGTTCCCACAGGACTTAAGGAGCACATCGACCTCATGCACCCTTCGGTCACGTGAGTAACGCCCTGGCTTGGTATGAGCGTAGGTTTGACTAGTGTTACAGGTTCTCAAACCTGATCCACATTCGTCCCGCCTTTTCGACAAGGTCTGGCCTCGAGCGCCGTGCGACTGAGGAAATGAAGTCTTGCTCAACAGATGGGATCACACCCGCCTGTATCGAATTCCTGTACGGCATACCCACCGCTAGGGCTACCCAAAGTTCCAACTACCTCGCTGTCAGTGGCTTCAACGAGCAATTCGCCAACAAGGTCGATCTTGCAGTGCGCACAATAGTTAACATTTTAAGCTTACGAAATGTTGACAATTGTACTTGCAGACTTTCCTAGATAAATTCCAACCCGATCTCAGTGGAATGACCTTCACTCTTCAGACCATTGATGGCGGCAGCAACTCGCAGAATGGAAGCGAGGCCGGCATTGAGGCGGTGCGTATTTGTCTGGCGCACTCTTATACATGCGCTCATCGGATGCACTCGATAGAATCTCGATATCCAGTACGCTACCAGCATCAGCCAAGGCGCGCCAGTCACATTTATCTCTGTTGGCGAAGATAATCACGACGGCTTCGAACTTGGCGGCTTCCTGGATATCATACTCTTCCTCCTCGGCGAATCCAACCCACCGCAGGTCCTGACAACCAGCTACGGCGAGAACGAGAACGAGATCTCTCCCTTGCTTGCTGCGTGAGTTGTGTGTTGCAGCTCGGACTTGGCAACTTACTGACATGGAATAGCAAACTTTGTAATGCTTACGCTCAACTCGGCGCCCGCGGCGCCTCCATCATCTTTGCCTCCGGTGACGGTGGTGTCTCCGGTGCGCAGTCACATAATTGCTCCAAATTCGTCCCCACCTTCCCCTCCGGGTGCCCCTTGTAAGTATTTTTCGCACGTCCCTTTTAAGGCGTCCCGAATAACAAAGAGATCGGTAGCATGACCTCCGTTGGCGCCACCCAGCTAACCTCATCGTCTGGCGGAGAGACCGCCGCGTCGTTCTCCGCCGGCGGCTTCTCCAACGACTTCGTCACGCCGTCATACCAAGCCCATGCCGTCGAGTCCTACCTCTCCTCTATTGGCTCGACGAACAGCGGCAAGTTCAACACCTCGGGGCGCGGGTACCCGGATGTCGCGGCGATCGGGGTGAACGTTACCATCGTCGTTAACGGCACGAGTGGGACAGTGGCCGGCACGAGCTGCGCGAGCCCTATCTTCGCGGGTATGATCACGCTCATCAATGACGCGCTCATCGCCGCCAACAAGAGCACCCTCGGCTTCCTTAACCCATTCCTGTACGCGAATCCTGATGCGTTCAATGACATTACGACTGGTAGCAATCCAGGGTGCAACGCGAGCGGCTTCCCAGCTCTGGAAGGCTGGGACCCTGTCACTGGCCTGGGTAGCCCGAACTTTGTGGCACTGAAAGCGGCGGCACTGAAGGCGGCTGGGGTTTCGTACACCTACCCAGTCCAGATGGCGGATATAATGCAGGACGTACTCTCTTTGTAGATTTTTCTATATGTGTTTTCAACTGCTCCAAGAACGATAGGCCCGTGACGACTTTTTGAGCTCGGGAATCGAGAACTTCGATTCAGAGTCCGTACAAGGCGGTGTGAGTGGGAACTCATCGGCATTCGCATTGCCCAGACTTTCTTGCAGAGCGACTCGAAGAAGTTATTGTGAGTATGCTCGAACACCCATTTCTGGAGACCCTCCTACCAGATCAGCACGCGCATGCGATGCATCGCGTACCTGAAATCCGTCAACACAGATCCATTGATGAAGCCAAGTAGGTAGAGTATGAAAGATTAAGTATTCGGTAGTACTTGTTTGCTCGCGTGAGTTGAGCTCGAGGTTCTGTAAATAACCTCGCCGCGTCCTTCTACTAAGCGCACTTCCGCACTCTGCGCTTCTGAATGTAGTCTACAACACTGCCCCAGCGTCTTGCACATCTCCAACGCATCTCGCAGAAGTGAGATTTGTTCGTGCTTTGCTGGCGTGACAGCAGACGTCTTATAATGCATTCGTGCCCTTGCATCAACGGGTCGCGGTCTCATTTCGAGTGTAGAGTGTCGTATTTTGGCGCAGTGGTGCACGCCATCATGGGTTGAGAGGCATGGCGCAAAGTGCTTCTCAACCGCTCTTAAGATGCATGACCAAGGCCTACGAGCAAAATATGGTATCGCAGCGATAAGACAATCTCGAAGCACTGCGCTGTATGGTGACATCGCCAGAGTAGCATCCGGCTGATCACGAGACTGTGATTACTGACTATCCGGAGCGAACGAGGTCTATTCACTTCTCTACACGTATGGAACAGTTGCGTTTGAGTATTCTTCTCGTCTTCACGAGGACCTCGCCTTCGACGCTGCCCGCGAGCGCTCTGCGGCCTCGCGGATGGCCCACGTCAGCTCGTACGTCCGCACACCATCTTCGAAGCTCGAGAGAATCCGCGCCGCCTCTGGCGAATCTTCGACATCCTCGATGTTGTCGACGAAGACCGAGACTTCCGAGAAGAACGGGTCGTCGTCCGCGAAGTTGTGCACTTCCTCGGCGTCGCTGCCTGGCCGGCGGATGTACAGAACTGGCTGGACGTACGGGTTTACGAGCCTAGAGAAACCTCCGTTAGTTGACGTGCCATCTGGGTAAGAGGGCACATACTTGAGCTGGTAGCCGTCCGCGTAGATCTCGAGCTCGCAGCTGTAATCGTGGCCCTGCAAAGCAGTGAGGTGGTTCAGACTCCCAACAGCGCCGCCGACGTATTTCCTGCGCACACACGCAAATCAGCATGGGCCATCCTGTAAAGCGGATTCGAAACGCGACCGACCAGGTGGCAGACGTCGCGCGCGAGACTCGATTCTCGGGCGGGATAACCGATTCGTCGATCTGTAGCTTCGACAGCCGCCCGGGCTCGTCATCCCATTCGACCGAATGCGCGACAACGGTCGAGATATCGACCTCGCCGCCGAAATAGCGCGAGAGATCGCAAAAGTGCGTTGCCTGTTCAATGATTGGTCCGGCACTGGATGTCATTTTCGCGTAAGCCTTCGAAAGAGAGAGACTGCCAAAATTCCAGATGCACCTCTTCGCCTTATCCCACCAATCAAGCTTGGCGATGGCCTCGTAAGCGGCGGCAAATCGGGCGATCGTCGCGATTACCGTCAGGTTATTTTCCTCGATGATTTTCTTCATCATCTGCGTAGCCCGCAGATAGCGCAGCATGTACCTATGTCACGACGTTAAGCTCACAGATGATCAGCCTTGCAGCCGGAGGATGGCCTACCCAACCGAGCAGATGGTCCTACTAGCCTGAATCGACCTGGCAACCTCGAAGATATCAGAAAGCTCTTCCCTCGCGCCTGTCGCCACGGGCTTCTCGATGAATAGTGGGACACCAGGAAAATATTTCAGGATCTGCAGCTCGATGTCCCGGCCGGTCTTCGTTGTGCCCCGGAACATCGGTGGGGAGCCAACAACGATCGCCCGCGGAGCCATGTCGGGCGTCATATTCTGCACGAACTCGTCGAGGTTGCGGAAGACCTTGGTATCTTCATAGGCTGAACGCACGAAGGTCTCACGCTTCTGCTGTAGCCGCTTCTCTGCGTTTTCGACCGCGGGATCAATGAGCGCAACGAGCTTGAAGCGGGGGCCGAGTTTGCTGTGAACAAGTGATCAGCCATGGAATGTGTCAGTCGCACAAGGACACGTACTGTTCAAAGCGGAAGGAGTGATTCCAGGGACCCTCGTCTGAGCCTGTGCAGTACATCACGAGCTCCGTGAGGACGAAAGATTGAAGTGCAGGCTCGATGAGGACTCACCGAACATGATGTTGCCAGCACCAACGAAGACAACATTGAAGTCGCCGGTGCCGGACGACTGCGGTACCCTGGTATTGCAGTCAGCGCTGACTACAGTGAAGTGCGGCAGCGCGACCTACTTGTGCATAGGCGCGAGCTGCGAGGGGTCGATGGAGTTTATGCGGGAGGTGCTTGCAGCCTGCTGGGACATTGCTTTTCTAGCAGAGGTAGCCTGAAACTGCGGGAGAGAGTTGGAGTACGGGGAGCTGGGGCCTTTCAGACTGAATATATACGCGCAAAGTGTCCACCTGGCCCCCACATCATGGCCATGGCCGGATCCTGAAGCACAGTCACGAGCAGTCAAACGATAGACTTTGCGCCGCTTTGGGTCGGTGGCCAATGGATGGAGAGATGAGCGAGGGGTCTTCCCATCCGTCGCGGCCTCGACTGCTCTGTGGTAGCAGATGACCTTCGCATGACATAGTCTCACGCTTCAAGTAGTGATGATCCGGGTGTTGTACCTAAGATAACGGACAGAAGACGGCCGATTTAACTTGAAGCTTAAGACAATGAGGGACGGTTGCGCTGAGACAGAAGGGCGGGTGGCGGGACCGTGGTTGCCGTGTGGGCACAGGGTGCAGATTCGGATTTCTTCGGCGCACAGAATGCAGTGGTTTCCATCGTTCTGTATATTCTCTTCAAATCCGAGGGCGGAGATTCGAGTGCTCAGAGAGAGAGGATGAGAGAGGATGAAAGTATAGGACTGAGCTAGACTGCGTAGACGCCGATTGGGCCCTCAGAAACCCTAACCTAACTCCCCGGAGGTTGCATATCCAACGGATTCACCTCATGTAACTCTTTTTGTGATTCAATGATGCAGCGCTAGAAGCTACCAAACAAGTCCCATGCAGTGCAATTATTTGTGAATTAAATTATCAGCTGTGAATGAGATGCTAGTCCTTGCTTTCCAAGAAGCGTTCCCCCTACTCGATGCGCCCTCGCAGCCAGCTCAAGAGCCCCTTCGTGCCCTCGCGCTCCCAAACCCGCCTCGGCGGTACGCGGAACCTACACGCCGCAACGTCAGCACAACATTCTCGCCGCCAGAATCCTCGACAGCACTCACGTATTCCCGTCGACGAGGAACACCTCCAGCGGGAGGAGCCCTACCGGGGGCGGCAGCCGCCCGATCTCGTTGTCCCGTATGTCGAGCTCCTCGAGCGTCCACTCGCGCACGTCGCGGTTGCCCCGGAACATCTCTGCGAGCCGCTCGAAGCCGTCGAGCGCCGCGAGCGCGTTCCCGCGCAGGCGCAGGCACCGCAGCCCCGCGCGCCCCGCCGCCGCGTCTGCGAGCACGAGCGCCGCGAGGGCGTCCCGCGAGAGCGCGTCTCCGTCGAGCGCGTTGTAGCTCAGGTCGAGCGTGCGCAGGCCCGGGAAGAGCAGCATGAGCAGCGGGAGGAGTGCCTCGCTCGTACGCGGCGCCGTGCCGCTCGCCGCGTCGGCCGCCGCGACGCGCGATACGGGGACGGTGCCGCCGAGCCCGCAGCCCTCCAGCACGAGCTCCTCAAGCGCAGGCAGGAACGGCCCATCAGAGTCTGCGGGCAGGCTGAACGAGCTGTCCATCTTCCTGCTGGTAAGCACGAGGACCTTGAGCGTGTGTGCGAAGGGCTGGGTGATGATAGCAGCGAGCGGGAGCGTCGGCGTCGGGACCGCCAGTGCCAATTCGGATGCTGACCCCGCCGGTGTAGGCTTGATAGCCAGGGAAAATGAACGAAAGTGCTCGTTCTTGCGCAACGCAGCGGATGGCGGCAGGGTGAGCGTTTGTGTTGCGGCAGTGTAGTACTGTGTGCTTGAAAGCGCAGAACTTGCTGAAGGTATGGGCGACGCGGCCGACGACTGCGGCTCTGGACTCGGACTTGCTGCAGGTGTAGGCTGCTGTTGGTGCGCGGCTGCTGCCACTGCCGCTGCTCGAGCGCGCCGTCGGCCACCTGCTGTCAACAAGCCTAGCTCCGCCTCAATCTCCCACGCCTCCTTTTCGACAGGCTTCAGCGCTGGTAGTGAAGGTTTGGGCGGAGACAACAAAGCAGAGTCCACTAGGCCTGACTCCGGGGCGGCAGCGGCAGCTGCTGCGCGAGCACGCCTCTTCGCGCCCTCGGTTAGAAGACTTTGCCCGGCCTCGATCTCCCAAGTCTCCTTCGCAACTTCTTTCTTCGCTGGTGAGCTACCACCGAGTGGGCCGGCCCATCCATCTTTCGTGTCATTACTCTTTGAATTATGTCGCCCACGAGCCTTTGTCCTTCGCTCGGCCTCGATCTCCCAAACCTCCTTGATGACGCGCTTGCCAACAATGACGCGCAGGACACCAGGCTTTGGTGCATCCGACGTCACGTCGTACTCAATCTTCTGCTTGACGATAGTGAGAAGGAAGGCGGCCTCGATGGCCGGGCGGGTGACGTAGGTCTCACCAAGATCAAGGACGCTAAGCGAGGAGAAGGGCGTGGATTCCGACGAGAAGAGCGTCGTGGGGAAGGAATCATCGCCGATGTCGGCGTGCTCGCACTTCAGTTCGCCAAGCTTCTCCAACTTCGACAATGCGCGGATGAGAGAAGTAGACTGTCCTAGAGGGTTCGATGAGAGATCGAGCTTGGCGAGACAAGCGGGCAGGTGGTTCAGCTCATAGTCGATAGAAGCCGCGGACAACTTGTTGTGCGATATATCTAGGACGGACAGTCTTGGCAAGACCGTAGTAGCACGGGTGATAGTATCACAGTACCAGTCACCCCGAGGATCCTTGGTCCGTCCCAGAGGATTAACGGAGTCGGAGAACGGCGCGAAGAAGGGTAGGGATGTGAGAGAGTTATGGGACAGATTAAGAGCAGCGAGAGAGGGCAGAGCGAATATATTGGCAGGTAGAGACGTCAAAGAGTTGTGTGAAAGGTCCAGCGACGTCAACGCAGTGAGATCAGCGAAGGAGTCGGGAAGGAAGGTAAGTCTGTTGTTGTGCAACTAGCATATAGTCGAATCAGTATATCAACATCGATGACGTTTCAGTGTCGAAAGCGAAGACTCACATCGACACTCTTCAGTGAGCCGAACATGGATATCTCTGGCTGCACTTCAAGGATCTCGTTCGACCATGCCTTTAGGATCTCGAGATCTTGTGCTTCATACCAAGATGGAGAATTCAAACCACCATTGCGTCGCTTAGATGCAGAAGGGTCGTCTGAAGTACCCGTTGTAATTGATGGTTCGACCGGGACAAGTTTCAGCGGCTCTGGCTTTATGCCAAGGTGTATCTCAAACAATGCAGAGGGCAGGCACGGTAGCCCCCGAGAAGCAAGGTTTACGGCACCTGAAAGCAGTATATATGCGCGTGAGTACACGATCTGACGTGTGAACATGGACTTTAATATGCACAGCTTGAGGGAGGGCTGGTACGCATCATGCTATGACTTGATGTGCTTCAGCCGACAAAGCAAGACTCACCCGTCGTCCGTGCTCTCTCAATCGTCTCCTTCACCGACCACCTTCCCAAATCAATAGCGTTCTCATCCGGACTTGGATCACGAGTAGATGTAGCGTCCTCCAATCCCTCGAAGTCATCGAAGCCATTTGTGGGCGGCGCGCTCTTCGCTTGTGCCTTCTTCGCCTCCGCTCGTTTGAGCGCAATCTGCTCTCTGATGTTAAGCTGAGGAGATGCCGGGGGCTCCTCTGGAAGAGGCTTGACCTTCTTTAACGGAGACTTGGACGGAGTGATTGGCCTCGAGGCTTGGAGGCTACTCTGGGGACGCAGCGTCCTGCTGCCTGGTGTCGGGCTTGGTGGCGGCTTAGTGCGGGGTGTAGAGGACGCGCGGAGCCTTGAGGGCGATATGGACGGAGTCTTTTGCTGGGCTGCGTGCGCTGTAGCGGGACGTGGAAGGCGGCGGGATGCGCGACATGGCGAGGCGAGAACAACCCTGTGGGGATGCACGCGGCAAGCGCCCACGGGTCAATTATTCTCACGTGAGCGTGGTCGCCACAAAGGCCCCGCCCGCTTTGAGCTTGACCTAGACCTCACGCTCGTATACTATTTCTTTTTTTTCCGACTGGGTATATCTTATTTATCTATCGCGCGCAACTTTCTCTCTTGTTGGCCAAGTTCATGGCCCGACAGCATCTAGTACAAGCACAACTATGGTACTAATTTATTATCGCGATCTGACAGCAGTGCTTGCTGTGTTGCCTCGGGATATCACGGTATGTTCATCACGGTCACGGTATGCAAAGTACAGTATATATCCTAAGGGTTTAATTTTACGCTCGCCATCACGTCAAAATCACAGAGGAAATTGGCGCTGTGGACGAAGGCAGCGTGAAACCGCGTACTTGGGGCTCAACTACCAGCTTGCAGAAACATGCTGCGCGGCAGAAGAGTCAGTTTGGACAGCATCGTCACAAGAAATTATGCGCACGATATGAATGGCCTACGGCGGAGTCATCATCCAAGTGGCAGCGCCCGGCAAAGGAGGCCCCGCCGGCCTCCGATACGGACACGGACCAGACGCATATGAGCCGTCTGTGGCAGCTGTAGTAGTAGTCGTAGCTGAGCTAGGACCGCGCCTTCCGACATTGGGAGTGGTGACGGGAGTGGTTGAATTTCTTAGGTTGCTGGGTCGCTGAGGAATACCTGTGATAAGAGATGTGGTGGACGACATATTCTGTGAATTGTGCTAGCTTCAGCAAATAGCCGCGAAAAGTCCTCTAGAGCGTACATTTGTCAGATAGAGATGAGTTGAGAGCTGGGAAAGCACGCACGAGCGACAGCGGTATTTATTGTCGCCAACGCTGCTCACCGCCGAGCGATGTACTGCCCAGGGGAGTCATAGAGCAGCATTACTGCGCCGCAGTCCAGCTAAATTGCTTCAAATCTTGATCAGTGAGCTACGTGGAGTCCCGCAGTATTCCGGACTAGACGGTGGACTGCGCCTTATAGTTGCTGCCGCTGCGGCTTTGGCTGCGCTTTTTTAAATTGCCCGAGTGCAGTGTGCACTAGCTAAACTAGAGAAGCGCCAGTTTACTTCGCACATCGCAGCAAAGACCAGAAAAACACGGGTCGCGTATGCGCTTGATAGTGACATGACCTGGCCAGTCAAGTTATCACTGTTCGATTTCGGCGACCTTGTGCACGGGCGCTTGTCAGCACTCAGCAACCGCAGCGTTCGCCGGCGTCCGCATCTGTGTCTTGTCGCCTCGACATGTGCAAGAGCTCGGCCTCGGAGCCAAATTCCACCGTAGCTGTTCGAACCGAAAGATGCGAACCCCCCACGCCCCGGGTTCCTGTGGAGCTACAGGACATGATTATCGACAACCTACGCGGCGACAAGGAGACTCTGGCCTACTGCTCTCTCGTTTGTCGCTCCTGGCTGGCACCCAGCCAACGCCATCTATTCTTCAGTCTTCTTCTTCGCGTAGACCGTCGCTGCCCCAACAACTGCCTCGGTTGCAATGGCGAGCCTCCCTCTGGACGAACCCTTGTGGATGTGAAGGATTTCTTGGTCGGCAGCCCGCGCATTGGCTCATACGTCCAGGAGACTCGGTTTATCCGGTCATCGACTCGCAGTGGCCGTTATCCTCTCAAGGCGAATTTGCTCTTGGATATCCTCGATGTTGTCCCTCGCCTCCGCGTCCTGGAGTTTCACTGCATCGGCATTCGCGGCGATTTTCACGCGACCGAGCTCAAAGACAACTTCCTCGCCTTTGTGTCAGCTATCCCTTGTCTCAAGAAGCTCGTCTTCAACACCACGAATATATGCAGAACGCCCTCCATCGCGAACTCGTCTCTACCCGCACCCGTAGACTTCTCACAGGCTACCGTCAGCACAGGGCCTGGCAGTCCCGTGCACCCATTCTCCTTACCTCTTGAATGTTTGAAAATTCTCAGGTCATGTACTGATGGTTTTGCATTTGAGCCGGTGCTTGATGTTGTGACGGCGCGACCGGACAGCCTCAGCTCCTTGCGACGTCTAACTATCAATCTCGCCTGCGAACACTCGCCAGCTGCAATATATCAATCGTTTCATGGGAGTATTTGGACCTCGTCTTGACGAACTTTGTTTGGACCTTTCGCATACATACGATATTGATCATAATAGTTACGTTGAAGGTGCGCAATTGAGTAGTGTATCTCAAGTACACAAGTCTGACCAGCTCTCAAGCACTCAACGACGCCTTGCATCTTCCTGTCTGCAAAAGCTTAGCAAATTTGACTCTTCGCATGTCCACCTTTAGCCACTACCAGCCTTTTGCGACGTCAGTCTGCCTTATGGCGAATGCTATTCTCCAGCTGCTTCCGCTCTCAATCGCCTCCGTAAACCTTGTCCTCGACTTCGACGTTGCTTATCTACAAGCTGCCCCTGAGGTGCACGTCTTGATTGGCATGCTTTACGTGGTGCACAACATTCTATCGACAAGCCATGTAAAGACAGTCACTTTGACGACCTCGGGCTGCGCCCCCGATCCAAGAGAAACTGCAGGCAATCGTCGATCACTTCCAGTCTCTGTTGGTGCATAGTACTCTGCGTGTTGAGCTCGGAGGGATATTCGACTCCTTGTGCGTTCATTTCTGTCTGCACGCCGTGCTACTGATGCTCAATAAACTACACAGGCCCGACATAGACCGAGAGATATTCTGCTCTGCAGAGCCTTGAGAGCAGTACCTAAGCTGTACATGATCAGTCATCGTATATTTCATTTATGCGACTATCGTGGTGATTTTGAACAGTCCGGCCCTCTACCTTCTTTCGTTAATTCAAGCAGCCGGGGACGGCGTTTACGTTTGATTAGGCAAGTAGCCGATAAGATTAGATGCGATGAAACTTGTGCATCCAGACGTTCCGAGCCAAGTTTGACTTCGTGCTGGAATTTCATTCGACGGTTCTTAACACCTCTGGCACTTGGTACGCCAGTCACTCCTATACTGTTAGGCTTTCAACATGCTCTCCTAGCCTGAGCGTGACACGCCATGATTTCGTTGCCCAGAGTATGTATGATATCTTCGCTCATTTCTCACCTTTCTACGCAGCTCGATTTCTCGCCTTCTCGTTCCATGTTTCTTCAGCCCAGTTGTTTACACAGTCTGGCGAGTAATGACGAAGCTGACATTGATTGGTTGCAAATCACTGAAACGTGCGTACGCAGCCCGTGAACCGTATGAATTGTACGCTTTTGGTCCGACAGGTGCACCCGAATACGCAGCCAAAGCGCGCCGCAACAACGCTCGGGTTGCATCCACCGGGTCAGTCAAGACCATGGGGACACGCGTAATTTATCAGCTACGATTTGGAATAGGCGAGGGGGTCCTCTATCCTGCATGGCCAGGGTAAAATTCGGCGGAACTATTGCATCCTTTCACTGAAGTTTGCGTAGCGTCATAGAATATATCCCCTGCTGCAGATAGCCCACGGAAAGTCGGCAGCTTGAATAACCAGACCACTGCAGTCACCACCGTCAATGTCGGAAAGTGTGGGGCTCTAATTCAGCTGCGACTCCGAATTCAGCCACTATAGACTCATATATGTCTTCTCCTCGCCTATAATCCTTTATAAGGCTCTGCCGCTTGGATAATGACTCCACCATAGACCATTCATGCCATGCGCACTGGCACAGTTTCTCTGCAACTACGCTATCTACGCTAACTCTCTTTCTGCGCAGCATGTCGAACGCAATCCGGTATCTGCGGTACAACTGCGGCTCCGCGCCGCCTTTAAGTTCGTCCATGATGCTATTACTTGTACAGTTGTAATATGCAGTGAGGAGCATCAAATCTAGCCCTCAAAAAAGACTCTGCTTCGTATGCCGCGCTACATATTCTATGACAGTGGTCACTCAGACGCGAGGCAATCCCGAACGCTTGCCAGCGTTCGCATCTTGCGTGCTGCAACCCTCGTCTTGCAGTGGTTCTATACTCATCAAGCGTAGATACTACACTTTCCTGTTTCAGTAGCAATTATTATGTAAGCTGAGTCAGGTGCGACTCGGAGCCACCAGTGCGTTGGCCGTCTCCTCAGTTCTCTTCGCACGACAAGAGAAGAGCTGAGGTCAGTTTCGATGCTTCTACAGGATAGACAGAGTGCTAATACAGCGTAAGATTTCTTCTTATCTCCTGGCTATCCTAGGTTAGCTGCGATATTGATTCTCTTCGCACTATGGCATAAAAACTGAGTGCTTCATCGGGCCAGCTCTAGCGAACGTCTTCGCAACCTCTAACACATATTTCGAACCCTGTTCTCCCAGCATGTACAAGAATTCGACCTCGAAGTCTAGTGCTGTCGCAACTTCCCCATCCCCTCCCCGAGTTCCTGTGGAGCTACAGGAAATGGTCATCGACAGCCTGCGCAACAATAAAGACGCCCTGTCCTGCTGCGCTCTCGTCTGTCGCTCCTGGCAAGCACTCAGCCAGACTTATCTGTTTTCTAGTCTTCTCCTTTACTCAAATGACTGCTTCCATAATTGCAGCAGCAGTTGCATCAGCGACTCGGAGCCTCTTCCTGGGCAACCTCTTGATGCAGTGAAGGATTTCTTGGTCGGTACCCCGCGCATTGGTGCATACATCCAGGAGATCCGCTTTGTGGGGCCGGCATGCGATAATGAACACATTCTAAAGGCGAGCTTGCTGCTAAACATCCTCAAAAGCGCCCCTCGCCTTCGCATCATGGAGTTCCACTCCCTTCTGATCTGGGACGACTTCCCCACAAACGAGCTTAAAGACAATATCCTCGCCTTCTTGTCAGCTTTCCCTTGTCTCAAGCAGCTTGTCTTCAACACGACTATTCTAGAGCCTGGGAGATCGCCTCCCATTACAGGCTCATCAGAAGCCTCATCTCCACCCTCATTTCCAAGCCCTCCACGGAGTTTCTCCGATATGGGGCCTAGCGTCCTTATAAACTCGCTTTCCCTTTCCCTCGAGTCTCTCGAATTCATCGAGGAAGGGTCCTATTTTTCCCAGTTTGAGCAGGTGCTCGCAGCTATGATCGTGCGGCAGAACAGTTTCGGTTCTTTGCGACGTATCACTGCCAACCTCGACAGCCAAAGCCCTATGCGGTTGCGACGCGTCGCTCGTATCATCGAAGTGTTTGGACCTCGTCTTGATGAGCTGTGCATAGACCTCAGCGCACATGGGTACAGTGCTCATCCCGACTTCATTGAAGGTGCGCATTCAGCAGTGTGCTAAGTACGTTGATCTGACCTGCTCTCAAGCATTTAGTGGCGCCTTGCAACCTGTATGTCTTCCTGCCTACAAGAGCTTGTCGAAGTTCTCTGTTCGCATCCACCTGAGTGACGATTATTCCCCGTCTTGCTTTGCAATGTCAACTTGTCTTACTACAAGCACCATGCTCCAGCTGCTTCTCCCCTCAGTCACTTCTCCAAGCCTTGTCCTTGTATTTGACGTTGTTTATCTACAAGAAACCACCGTGGCCAACATCTTGAGTAGCATAGGCCCTGTGGAGGGCACCGTTCTGTCGGCGGATCGTGTAAAGACAGTCACCCTGACGACATCGGGCTGGAAAGCTCCCCCAATTCAAGAGAAGCTGCGGGCAATCGTTGCCCACTTCCAGTCTTTATCGGAGCGCGGAACCTGGCGGGTTGAGCTCGGAGGGAAGTTCGGCCCCTTGTGCGTTCATTCATGCTCTACGCGTCGCGCTGCTGATGTTCAATGATGGGCTACATAGATCCGAAATAGACCGGAGAGTATTCCTCTCTGCAGAACCTTGAGAGCAGTATTTGGGCTCATTGATAGCGACAAAGAGGCCCTGCCCCGTTGCTCTATGAGTCAACAATATCTGATCTGGCGAGTACATGCTCGGGGCACAGTCTGTACTTTAGCCTTTACACTCATCCCGGCGTAGACTATGGTAGTAATGATGATGATCACTTTCTCTCAATTCTTCAGGAGTCTCCAGGTTTTCCAGACGCCGTGCTGCTCCGCAGGCTTTGCTTCAAAACGACGTGCTCGAACGACATCGTCGACGGTGATCGTCTCATCAACGAGAGAATCTCATCTGGTACTGTCAGGTGCACGTCTTCGTATGCGCATATTCCCGAGGACGGCGCAAAGAGCGTGACTCGACGTGGAAGGGCGGCACTAACCTCCCATATCCATATCATGAGACTTCATCTTCGAATGCATTGCACGATCGAACGGGTACAGCTCAGGCCCGAGTCTAGTTGCTATTGGGCACGGAGCGAGAGCGAGGCCAAATGCCAGCCTAAGTCCAAGTGGGTCCGGATGGTCGCCCACTGTCGCGCTAGCCGATGGGCCAGGGCTACCCTCGTGCGATAGCTCTCTGAGCGAGTCAGCAAGCAGCGAAGTAACGGCCCCTCGGACACCATGACGGTATCCGGGTGTGACATGTATCGGAAATATTCCGCCCTCTGGTAGCGGTGAGGTGTGGTGGCTTGCGCGATGTTGTTTGCAATACCTAGGGCACGGACGGTTCTCTCTTCATGGTGAGATGGCCGAGCGGTCCAAGGCGCCAGACTAAGGATCTGGTCCGAAAGGGCGTGGGTTCGAATCCCACTCTCATCAACTGACTTTTCGCACTCGTGTAATGTGTTTCACAGCCTGGCTTTTTCTTGCGCAACTTCAGTAAGGCTCCAACCGTTTTGTTTGTTTACTGTGTATAAACGTTTATTACTGTTTACCAGTTCCGTGTGTGTAAATGAAGTCATGTAAACTTGGTGTAAATGTTTATACACAGTAAACATACAGTTTCCTCTTGTTGTTTGTAAAAGGTCTTAGTGTTGTACATTCATAGTCTTGCTAACAGACTTGACCTTTATTGGGCTGAAAAGTGCATTGCACCACCTGTGCATTGTCCTCGGGCGGCCTCTTTGAACCTCCAAGCCCGGTGCACTGTATCAAGCGCCTATGCCCTGAGACTTACTGGGAGTAATGGTAGTCATGATCTCAACTTGTATTGAGCACAGTCTGAAGGCGAGCATTATAAATATAATATAATGTGTATTTATTGACTGCTCCTCTACATATAGTCTACTCATCGGCACGTTGGGCAGTCAAATATAATGCATTATAAT
>NW_006767630.1:3961649-3968132 GCF_000300595.1 Phanerochaete carnosa HHB-10118-sp | reverse complement strand
GGCGCCGGGACGCAGAGGCTACGAGGCGCTCATGCGAAGACGGTCTCGAAGGCCACTGAGGCATCGAGAAGGCGACGCATCTCTACGACCGTGCGCGCCACCGTGGCGGCGAGGCGGACATATCCGACAGGTCGTACATCTGGATGGATAGGACGACGGGCCCAGACGGCTCCCGGAGCTGTGGATGGGCGAGCTTACTCATCGCGCCCGTGGCCTGCATGCCTGGAGCAACTTCTGCCGTCTGGTAAGCTACTTTCTAGATCGAGCTTCATGACGTGGCCGAATACTGATTCGTGTCTACGTGCAGAAAATACGAGGGTGACACCATCAGAAGGTGGAATTAGCTTTCTGCATTTCTGCGCTGCCACCACAGCTGCGAGGCAGAAGTCTGCGCGGACAGCGAGTGATTCAAGTGCGTATGCTATAGTTACGTAGATGGCATCGGCTGATGGACCACACGCTCGCAGGTTAGTCGATGGATACATGCAATTAGTGTCGCACGTTTTCTGGCCGAGCAGTGGCGTTGAGATGCTGCATCTGTTCTGTACATGTAGGGCGGGAACTGGATAACTTATCTTTTACTTGCTTTCGGCGACTACAGTCCTCTGATCGTTCAGATGCCTCACCGACGGTGTGATTACAAGGCTCAGACTTAGTCCTGTATCGGAAATTAACAGCGACTTTTTCATGCCGAATCCTCTACCAGCGAGCCTTGATAGCGCGTTCGTTGAACACGTCAGCCTTCTGTCCCTACCTTCTATACTCGAACAGCTCCAGGTCGTTAACACGTTCGGCTCATCCGATCTCTTCTTGCTGATACATGTCCTGTAGCTCTGCCGCTATACACCGCCGTACAACACATATTCTGGTGCGCCCGTCATGAACGATATTGCTCAACTGTATCCCATCATGACGCGCAGCCGGGATGAATATAAGCGCGAAGCAAACGCAGATATCACATCGAGCGTATGAAAAATATAACTAGTCTACCTCTACGCCCCGCTTCACTGTGACCTGCTCAACAAGCCGTCCACCTTCCCATCGCGCTCCACCTCTACTCTTCTACGCCTGAAGTCTCTGGGCCATCGCCACGATAAGCTCTCATTTCGTACTCTTCCATACCCTGGTCGACATCTCCTGACTGAATCTGGAACAGAGACGACGCGTCCCGAGAGCTTGTGCGCCGTTCCGCCTGAGGCCGAATACCGGCTTCCGCCGCATCAGGTGGATTGCCTATATATCACGGTCAGCGAATTCAAGACGGCTGCTGCTCTGAAACTGCGACGCACGGTAGGTGGGCTCATCTGCGGGCACTGAATCATCTGACGAGGAGGTATTCGAAGGTGGAGTCGAAGGACCAACGTGAGCCATCAACGGCGGCGGCAGCACGACCGACTCTGATTGCGCTGGATTTGGGGCAGCGTTACCCTCTGTGTCCAACTCGTGGCAAACATGCGGCTCGCAGCTTCCGTTACTCGTCGTGGGCGCTTCGTCCTCCTGGACGGCTCTGCCTTCTGCGCTCGCGGTCTCCGACACTGATCCCAAATTAACTGAGATCCCACCACTCGCCTGTGGTGTTGTCTCGAGAGGAGCGTCCGCACCGCTGGATTGGACGATCGAGGATGCGACCTGGGCTGCATGCGGAGCAGTCTCATCGATCTTGATGTCAAGCGCGTCGTCTCGTCCGCGTGCAGCCAGTGGATATCCGAGGAACCAATCATTCACAAAGCCGGTGTCACGGTAGTCTGCATCCAAATTGTCGAGGAAGTCCATTTGCGTTAGTACCGCCGTGGCGGGGCTTGTCAGAGGGGGATGTGGCGCCGGGCGCATCTGCTCGGCGTCAGCGTCGCTGGGTCCGTGTCGCAGGGATAAGGCTGATGGAGTATGTGAAAGTGCACTGTAGGATCTGGAGGGTCCGGAAGGTGCAGCAGCTCCAGCCGGGTCACTAGGGCCTGCGCTTTTGGAAAGTAGTGGGCATTTCTCGAACCAGAAATCGTCTTCATCGCAGGTGTGAGAGATCCAGTGGCAGCTCGACTCCTCGCACCTCTCCTGCATGTTCTGATGTACTTGTTGGAGACACTGATGCAGGCACCGCCTGACTTGCTGCGTGTTATCTAGAACACTCTGGTGGTAGCACCTCTCTAAGGTGTGGACAAGTTGGCGCACAGGCAGGCTGTAGGGAGCCTCTTCCATGGTGATGCTGTAAACATCAGCTTTCAGCCATAATAGACACTCCGCCACTGTAGCTTCATCATCCACACTGTCTCTATCAGAAAGACCTCGCTTCATAATCTCCTCCAGTGCCTTGGTCATCTTCTCTAGTGTTTTTGAGTCTGCTGAGCTGAGATCCCGGAAGTGTTGCGCATGTATACTTATTAGCCACCTGCTCGAAACTAGAAGGAAGATTCGGAGCCGGGAAATGGAAGTGGATGCCAGGTCATCTTCAAATCAATCGAGTATGAGTGATGGGTAGTCGGTACCTATTTCATCTCGTGTGCGCACAGCTGGTGTAGGCAAAGACAGTATGCATGACCAAGCTGCTCAAGGAGACAAACTAGACAAACTCACCCAGAGATTTATCTGTAGGCCTCACACTGGTATGTCCATGGTCATTGGCCAATTTGAACACTTCAAAGTAAAGTGGCAAGTCTTGATATCCGTACTCACGTAGAAGGGACTCATAAGCTGCCAGAACCAGCGCAGTGCCGCAAGCAGTCTGAGTAAGGAGTGGGAACAGTTCTGCAGCTCGCCGCAAGGCTCTGGTGTGCGGCCGTTTCTCGCGTAGGTGGACATGTTTGATGTCGGCCACAATGGTGCGCTGGAAGATAGGAATGATGTACTGACACGACTCGTCTGGGGCTGTAATTAAAAGCAACCGCTCCTGTCTCTGGCGCAGTTCTCCGTAGTCATTAGGGTCGAACCGAAGGATCCAGATGCCTGAGGCTTGCCTTAGGCGAAGCATGCGTGTTTCCAGTGGTTCACTATTGTTAACTGGAAGAAAGATGCGTAGGGGATTTAAGAGGAGCCTTCGATCACCCAGTGCAATGATAATCAGCCATGTGGTGACTGCGGCAATGTTACTTCCACGCCACAAATGTGCCGCTGCAACTGTGTCAGAATGAATGGTCTCGACACAGGTGTCAATGTATGCCTTGACATGTGGAGCCTGAGAGGACTGGTCGACCCATGACAAGGCTCGGAGAAGCAGTGTGACCTCTGATAGATCCACTAGGAGGCCCTCCACATCCGCTGCATCCGGCGCAAGAATATCACCGTCCAGCACGTGGGGCTGGTACTGCCCGTCTTCCCCATAATCGCACGCCTCACTTCTAAGGGCATCCTTCGCAGCTTGTCCAACATCCTGCCATGGAGAACGCCATCTGCCTGTCCAGACTTTGGTCGATGTCCGGCTCGCAAGGTCTCTTTCCCGCCAGTTTCTCACATACCGGGGCCATGACACAGCTCGAAATCCGATGTGTTCTTTACTCCAGTCTACAGAGACCATATCCCATAAGCACTGCGCAGTAGACGAAATCTTCGCTGGCAGTGACTGTACAACAGACAGCAGACGGGAGAGCAGCAAGACTGGCGGGTCTGGTGGAGTGGATTGGATAGAAAGATGCAATGTACTCCTCCTGGGGGAGTGTTCCAAATCAGATGAGACGGGAGTGGGCTGTCTCGCCGGCTGGCTATGACGTGGCATATGCGCACTCCGCTTCTCACACGTGTGCCTCCACCGAGCGGCGAGGACGCGACGTATCTCGCGCATAGCATTGATGAGGTATGAAATGAGTGCTCGGACGATCTGGAACAATGCAAGGCACGCTTGAGCGGTCGGGGAGCGGTATGGACATCGGAAGAACAGGACGGGGAGGATGGTGAACGCAGAGACAGTGAGAAGGAATGCAGACACGACGACCGTCAAGATAATCGCGACAATGTCATCAAGCGTCCACAGAAGGATCACCATGCCGATCAGGAAGAGTACCATTGCGATCTCGAGTAGGGCGGGAACGGTGGCAATCGTCGCATCGACATTCCACGACTCCCAGTCCTCGAATCGCATCTGCCGCACCATTACGTTCTCCCGAGGCGTCGCGAGTGGCGAGTTCCACAGCATGTACTCGCGGATCCACTGCTTGGCCAGGATCCCGAACAGTGCGGCTGCGAGACTGAGGACGAGGCTGGTGAACAGGAGCACATTGATCCAACGTGCCGAGGCTGAGGGAGAGAATGGCTGGGACTCCAGGACGGACGTCATGGTCATGTTGAGAGTGGGAGGGATGTGATAGTCTGTTTCGGGATAGGTGTGGCCGTGGGAGAAGAGTTGGCTGTTGTAGGCGAGGAGTTGGTTGGTGGTGTCTTGGGTGTCCGGTTGGAGCATCTGGTATGTCTGTACGACGAATGCTGTGAGGATGGCGGAGAAGAGACCGGCCTTGATGAGGTGATCATAAGCGCGAATTCGTACGGAAGGCGTCGAGAACTGGAGAGACTTACGAAGACGAGCAAGGTGTCGATATCCTCGGCGGATCCCTTGGTCTTACCTTCATCGTTCGTAGAGAGATGGTCTTCGATTCCAGCCCATCCAGATAGGCCGGGCTTGTCCTGTACAAACGAGAACAAGTTGTCCGAGCGAGCGTGGCGTGCGGGGACCGAGAACACTCACCTTGGCACGGCCATTGCTTGATGCATTTTCGTCAGGTTTACTGGCAGGAGCCGTGTCGGCGGGCATGGTGCAAAGAGCTACTCGAGTGAAGGCTGGAGTGTGCTATCGCTCGGAGGGGAAATGGGGACGGGGACGGTGAGTGTCGACGACAAAGGCAAGGCGGAGGCAGGCTGTGTGCGCTGAGCCTCGTTCCAGTGTGCAGCATGGCCACCGCGCGGCGAACCCTGTCATGAACAAGCTGTGAGCTGAATATTGTGAAGCGCCTGTCAAGGGTCCCTCCGACCGATGAGGTCTTCCATTGAACCTTGTTGACGAGCGCCGCGGAAGAGTGCACAGCCACTGCACTGTGCTATCGCAGTAGTAGGACAAAGGGTTATTCGGCCAACGAGGCTTCCATTCATCACGAACGCGGGACGTTGCGCTGGATGCGTACGGAGAATAAGGGTGGAGGGTCTCGTGTGCTGTCGAGGAAGCATCGCGAACACTGTATATGGGTGACGGCCAGGGTGATGAACTCACGACCGCCATACGCAGTCCAAGCACAGGCAGACGGTCGTGCGACTGAGCTCAAGTCATGCAGGCATTTACCTGGGCAATCATTTCAATGAAATACATAGAAATAGAATACACAAGAAGTATATTCCTGGTCCTATGTGACGTCGTGTATTGCAATCGCCCAGGCGAACCAGCACCACTTCAGATGGCACAAATAGGGCGCTTACTGTATTGATCTGAGTGACGGCCGCCGTGCACATACGGGTATGGGGCCTGTGGTACGCTGATAGTTATGTTGTCAGCCTCAATCGAGTTCATCGTCGCTCATAGGATGGAGAACTCAGACATACCCAGAAATCCGGCACATCCTGATCTCGACTCCAGAGCAGAAGCTCAGGAACATATTCCATCCCGCCAACATTCTACCTACCCGTTGTCCAGATATCCAGGCACTATTCTGTCCCACACATCAGCACCGATACAAATTTGGGCGAAAATCCTCTTACCTTGGCGTGGACATCCGTCGTAGAATCTATAACAGTGGCCGTCTTATTGCCTGGGCTCATGCCGGGGGGGGGGGGTGCTGCGCCTGAACATCCAACTCGCCAGCGCAAATCGCCCACTTTCCAGGTACCAGTGGTAACGTCTCGCCGACAAATGCGTCGTCGAAGAGAGGGAGAAGAAGGAGCCGCGTAATGCACGATGCGCGGCGCAGTACAAGCAGCGATGTCCGCTCTGGGAGATTATGCGATAAGATAAGATCTCCTTGGTGGGAGATGGAATGCGAGCAGATTGTATTTCCACTCCACCCATAGTCCCGTGCGTGGACCGAGGGCCGGCCCTTCGAGGCGCTGCATCACCTCACCGTAGGGCCGCTGCACCCAGGCGACTTCGAGTTCTTTGTGAACCAGCGAATCCCGGACATGCTGTAGACGCTCGACGCTATCGTTTGGCGCCGCCGCTGCGCGGACGCGAAGCAGAAGGGTGAGAAAGAGAGGCGGAGGACAAACAAAAGGTCAAGAACGCGTTTCGTTCGGCAGAACTCTTGCCTCCGCCAGTCGCCGCTTCTCGCCACCCAACATCATGAGACTACGCTCGCTGACTTGTGTCGCGTAACTCTCAGGCAAACGCATCGCGGCCTCGTGCACATGCACCTTGCGCGCCACTTCCCGCCCTCGTCGTTCGCGTCCAGGCGTCCATACCGGATATTGTGCAGAACGTCCGAGTGGAACAGCTGATCGTCCGGCGCGCGCTCTCGACCTGCAGGCTGTCGAGCTCCTGGTCGTCGATATAGATCCTGCCGGACCAAGGCACGTAAAAGC
>NW_006767630.1:3958385-3961629 GCF_000300595.1 Phanerochaete carnosa HHB-10118-sp | reverse complement strand
CGAGCGGATTGTACTTCCACTCCACCCATAGTCCCGTGCGTGGACCGAGGGTCGGCCCTTCGAGGCGCTGCATCACCTCGCCGTAGGGCCGCTGCACCCGGGCGACTTTGAGTTCTTTGTGAACCAGCGAATCCCGGACATGCTGGAGACGCTCGACGCTATCGTTTGCCACCGCCGCGGCGCGAACGCGAAGCGAAAGGGCGAGAAGGAAAGGCGGAAGATAATGAAAACGTCAAGGACGCGGATCGTTGGGCAGCACTCTTGCTTTCACCAGTCGCTGCTTCTCGTCACCCGAGATCATGAGACCGTGCTCGCCGACTTTGGTCGCGTAACCCTCAGGCAGGCGCATCACGGCTTCGTGTACGTGCGTCTCGCGCGCCGCTCCCCGTCCTCGTCGCTCGCGTCCAGGTGTCCGTACCGAACATTGTGCAGAACGTCCGAGTGGAACAGCCAATTGTCCGGCGCGCGCTCTCGACCCGCAGGCTGTCGAGCTCCTGGTCGTCGATATAGATCCTGCCGGACCAAGGCACGTAAAAGCCACAGAACATGAGTACGATCGTGGCTTGCCGCAGCCCGACGAACCGAAGAGCGCAACCTTCATGCCAGCAGGAATCGTGAAATTCAGGTCGCTGAGGATCGGCCGGTCAGAGTGAAGTGCAAATCGCACATTCTCGAGCTGGATGGGGCCTCCCTTGAGCTCAAGCGGCTTCGCGCCTGGTTTGTCCTGGAGGTACCGTTACGCTCAGTTCTGATGCAATCGTTGTGCCTGTAGGCGTACCTTGGGTGGTTGATTCTGAGTTCGCATGCTGAATGGGAATCTCGAGATCCATCGAGCTTGGTCTCGTCTCGCGGTAGATAGTGTCAAGGAAGTTCAGAGGAAGCGACAACTAGAACAGAAGCTGATTAATCATGACAAGATCACAGACGGTCATCGTTCCTGCAAGTATTGCGTGAATATTATTTTATGAGGTGCTTGTGGAGGAACTTACCCTTCAGCGCGCCTTGTGTTGCGAGGAGCATCATGGCGGTCAATGCACTAGAAAAGATAATATTCTGTCCGGAGTTGAGGTACACCAGTGATGTCGCAATCTTCAAATCAGCCTCCTCGTATAATTCCAGATGCTTGTCATGCTACCCAACCTCGTAATTCTCGCCCTTGAAATGCTAAAATGTCCAAATCAGAGTCAATTCCACGCTCAATGCGCGGCACGCTCACCTTGATGGCCTGGTAGTTGATTACTGAATCTACAGCAATAGTAGCGGCCTTGCTATCCGCAGCGCTAGCCTCCCATCGAAATCATGTCCTATCCAGCTTCTGTCAGGTCTCTAAAGCGCGCCTTGAGCTTCGCGACTTACCTCCGCGCAGCTGTACGCACTGCATACCAAGTATATGCGCCCATCGTGACCATCATAATCGCAGCAAAATTTCGCCCAAAGTTATACGTCTCTATGATATGGGCGTTAGTATGACACATGTTGGTGGCGAAACAGACATGCCAAGATACGCACACGAGCGAGAACTCGAATGTTGTAGGTACGATGCGAAATATAGTTGCGTGTAGGATGGACGTGATACCCTTGCAGAGTAGCGTGAGTACGAAGGAAGGAACGTGAGTAATACAACGCACCCAATCCCCTCGCCGATAGCTCTCGTGGGGCCTCCAGTTTGCCGAGACCGATGAAACTTGAGGTCAAAATTGATGTTGAGGAGATGCTCGAAAGTTTTACGTGGCACTGCGGGTAGCACATTGACCGACGCTTGCAAACTCAGCGTTCAAGAGTTCCCCGAATAGTGTCGCAGCGCCGTCTGAAGACCAGTTGACAAGACTCTGTCGAAACGAGCTGTTCCCACTTACAGCTTGATATCAGGGAGCTGGAAAACAACCCATACTGTCGTTGAGATATTCAGAAAGTCTACGATGTTCTTGAAAAGTAGCGAGTCTGAACGTTAAGCACTTAGTCAATCGTCAACTCGAGACATGCCGATGCTGTGAAAGTCTGCCAGCCGCGAGGCCAGCGGAGAACTTTTATCGGCCACTGTCGTCTCAGCGATGAGTGGATCGTCTGCAGGAGTAAGAGTCGGGGTTCGCGCAAGTGTGGGCGAACATGGTGAAGGCAGCGCCGCGACATTTCTTTGTGGATGTTATCTGATAAGATTACGAACATTGTATGGAAAGACCGAGATAAGATGCCCTACTAGACGCCATAAGGACCGTTCGTGTCTCTTGCTGAATCGTGCAGGACTCTCTCTTCTCCACTCGGCTCTCTGGCCGCATCGAGAGTCCCAGCCGGCACTACTCTACGTTCCAAGCGTAGCATAACTCTCGGAGTTGCATCATGACCACCTTCGCCGCCCTCTTTCCTACCCGGCTTCGAAAGCTTTGCCCGCGCACCATCTGCATCCTGCCAACGCTACGCTGCTCCTACCTCCCATGTCCCGCCATCCACGCTGAAACTCACCAAGCTCTGCCATTGGGATCTCCTGTTGTAGAGAGCCTCCCAGAGCTGCGAACGCTCGAGAATATGTGGTGTCTGAGGCCTACTCGAGCTCCAATCACTTACTCGACGGCATACTCCCAGCTTGGCCGACCGCAGAACTAAGGCTTCGTGTCGGACATCGTCTCCATGAGGTCCGTCCTTGCTTCTCATATATTGGCTAGTAACGCTCGTTCGACATCGGCGTGCTGGCGTCGCGGGAGTGCGCCGACACAGCTTTCTAGTTCATATCCGAGTCTCTTGAGAGCCTGACGTTCACGATCGCCTGGGGAGTCAAAGGCGGGCGTGGAGGATTGCTTAGATGTAGACGGAGCTGGTAACCGCGCCCAAGTTCGCGCTCGAAGCACCGAAGTTGAGACCACGCTCCAATATCTGCGCGCGCATTCTATCGGCGCAGAAGAATTGTGTGCTCAAAGCATTATGTTAGTCCCCTTCTCGAGTATACGTCAGTTCTCGCTGAATCTCGATCCCAGATGCCAATGTGCCTCGTGCTGCATATATGCGGCCGCCTCCGTCGCTAGCCTGGCCTCGGGCGAAAACCGCGCTCTACCATGACTTTGGGATACGGCTGCGACAAACTCTCGAGATGTTCGTACAAAAATCTCGAGACATCACAATTTCCCAATGCTTAATTGCTTAGTCGTACAGAGCATGACATTCGACATAGCTCCCTGACCCACCACCGTTGGCCATCCTCGGTGTCTCGGGCCACGGCCAAGGGCGCCGGGACGCAGAGGCTCCGGGGCTC
>NW_006767630.1:3938514-3957075 GCF_000300595.1 Phanerochaete carnosa HHB-10118-sp | reverse complement strand
TGGTAACCGCGCCCAAGTTCGCGCTCGAAGCACCGAAGTTGAGACCACGCTCCAATATCTGCGCGCGCATTCTATCGGCGCAGAAGAATTGTGTGCTCAAAGCATTATGTTAGTCCCCTTCTCGAGTATACGTCAGTTCTCGCTGAATCTCGATCCCAGATGCCAATGTGCCTCGTGCTGCATATATGCGCCCGCCTCCGTCGCTAGCCTGGCCTCGGGCGAAAACCGCGCTCTACCATGACTTTGGGATACGGCTGCGACAAACTCTCGAGATGTTCGTACAAAAATCTCGAGACATCACAATTTCCCAATGCTTAATTGCTTAGTCGTACAGAGCATGACATTCGACATAGCTCCCTGACCCACCACCGTTGGCCATCCTCGGTGTCTCGGGCCACGGCCAAGGGCGCCGGGACGCAGAGGCTCCGGGGCTCATGCGAAGACGGTCTCGAAGGCCTTGCGACCGTAGCTGTATTCCTCCGAGGACGACGTCACGGAAAGGGATCCGACACTCATACGGGCGGAAGGTCAGATTGTCTTCGAGGTTCCGGCAGAACGTGCGTATTTGAAACCACTTAGGACTTTGGTTAGAATTGATAGGAATGAGAACTAACAGGCTTGGGCACTACCTCTTCCTTGAACCGTATCCAAAATGAGCTTGGTAATGGTTCGCCAGTAGGCTTTTGGATATTCAGACCGTTCCGCTCCACTCTTGAGTCAAAGCCGCTATAGAACGTATGGCCTTTAAGCGTTCCTATATTCAAATGTGTAGGTTTGAACCCGAATTCGTTTCCGCTGCGCGTGTTTTCGGTGGTCCTGACAAGTAGTTCGTCGACCGCGTGGTCGCCCAAGATGCCGAGATCATCCAGATGATCTTCAAAGGCCAAGCGATCGAATATTTCCGGATCCCAGTCCATAGTATCTGGTCTGAAACTGCGTGTGAGAGAGAAGGGCTTGGCTGTGCGAGCATGGTCTTGAATAAGCTTCAAGTTGGCATCACGAAGGATGGTAAAAGCGGAAACCCACAGCCCGATTGAAGAAAATGATAAAAGGGGAAAGACAGACCAGACTAGCTCCAGTTATCACTCATTATCCAACGAGACATAGCGTTGCCTACAGTCGAATGGCGAAGATCAACATGTGTGGCAGTGCAAGCTGACTCGGAGGATCAAGTTGCGATCGGTCTACTTACTACTTCAGGTTGATCTAGGCGCACGTTGTACATGTTCGACCACCCCGAGGCAGCACCCTTCCTCATTGTTTAACACTCGATGTCAATATCCTCAAATATCAGCGCGTCAGCTCTCGCTTTCTCTAGCTTGCTTGCGCTCAGATGCCTTGGACTTGTTATACAGGAAGAGTCTCGTCATCGATGAACACCTGAACAATGCGCTCCCAACGGCTAGTACACAAACGAGCTGCATGAGACCAGTTCCGGCCTCTGACCCTCGCTATGAAACCCAGCAAGAGTGCACATACATCATGCTGAGGCCTTCTACTCTGTAACATCCCGGTGCAGCACTGATAGACCGCCATAAACGGGTCTGAAAGCCGTCAGCCGCGATATAACATCCTGGGCCGAGTCGAAATACCTTGGCAGCACTCTCTTTCCTTCGAAAACATAGGCACTCTCCTCCGCTACTGTACTCTGCAATGTGCTGGAACGTCATCACGACTCTACTGTGCGCGTCCGTTCTGGCTGCAACGGCTACGCCGTCGTATCCGGAGAACACTCTCCGCGCGAGAGACGCTGCTGTAGATAATATTGTCTATGTTACGGATGCCAGCAAATACTGGTAAGTAGTGCATATTTATCTGTCTTACAGCGTACCAAGTGTATGCTTGTTTTCAGTATGATTATGCCTCGCGATCCCCACACGAATATCGGAGACTCTGAACACCCAGGGTAAGCCCCTCGGCCTCAGAGACTGTGAGGCTTTTTGAAGAAAGCTGCACAGAGGAATGAAAACCTATTGCTCTCCTGCCGGTCGCAACTCAAGCCAGCAAGGGCAGCTTCCCGCCGACTTCTGGAGCAACGTCGAGTTCAAGAGTGGCAAGGGGAAGAACGGCGGCCGTTTCGCGCAGCGTAAGTCGTCCTGCCGCTCACGTCGATATTAGGCTGACTTGCAGCGAAAGTAACTGGCTGCATTCGACCAAGCCATCTCAGTCGTCTGAACCCGAACGACGCCGGAGGGCAGTACGACTCCAGCGGCGGGGCTGGCGGCAAGGGCAATCCGCAAGGCAGCCAGTGCTTAGGATACAAACATTACGTCGAAATTGTCGAGCCGGCCGGACCCCGTGCATGCATCAAGTGCTGCGACGACCCTGCGGATTGCCCGACGAACAAGGGTATATATATATACCTTATGAAACTCACCTAGTCGTGCTGACACGTTCTGGTAGATACGCAGGGCTGCCCGAACGTCATCGAGGGCAACTATTTTGACTGCGCATGATGTCTACGGCTTCCCCCTCGCGTAATGAGTATCTTGTCTCCATGATCTTGTCCAATTTCCTGGACACTGAGCCGTCGGACACATCACGCACTACCCTTTGCGACCGCACGGCTCTGCGCTCCCATCTTCACCTATAAGGTATCAAGTTCCCGTGTTTGTCATTACATACAAATGCTAGCCGCTCCTTACATGACCCACTAGTCTGCTAAGCGTACACCTTTTCGTTCCAACCGGGAAGAATTTGCGCAGTTTCGAAGCTTGGGTCACCGCGAACGACATTCTTGGTCCGCTGCCACTTCTGCTTCGCGAACGTCCACTCTGGACATATCGTCAGCCGCATACACTAGGGTACAGTATAGGAAGGCGCTTACCCTCCATGGTCGGCACGGGGTTTCCGCTCTCCTCGAAGCTGTTCTGGGTGGTGCCTGCGCGCTGTAGCACAGGGGACTCCTTGATGGTGGCAAGCTTGACGTCGTTGTGCGGACTGCGCTTTTCTGTCAGAAGACGACAGCAGACCCG
Source organism: Phanerochaete carnosa HHB-10118-sp (assembly GCF_000300595.1). Lineage (NCBI taxonomy): Eukaryota > Fungi > Basidiomycota > Agaricomycetes > Polyporales > Phanerochaetaceae > Phanerochaete > Phanerochaete carnosa. The sequence goes on along the minus strand of NW_006767630.1, from coordinate 3,954,100 downwards.
ATACCCAGGCACTTACCGCGAGAAATAGAGCAGCCCGAGGCGGTCGACATGCTGCTGGTCCTTGGGCGGTGCCGCGACTCTATAGGAACCGCATTCAGCCGCCACGTCCCTCAAGAAAACCAACATACTCACCGGTGTATCGTACTCCGTACGTACCCGCCTGTGAGCAGGTTGAGCGCGTCGCACGTGTTGACGGTGAGCGTCCCGTCCTGGGGCTTGACCCACTTCCACTCGCCCGTCGCATGGTTCCTGATCTGCAGCGCAGCGACGGGCTGCCGGAAAAGGAGCGTGAACGAGCCGAGGTCGGTATGGCCGCGACCCCAGAGCCCGAGCCGCGCGTTTTCCTCAGGCGTGAACTTGCCGTACTTCATGTACCGGAGGTGGTCCTGGCGCGGCGGTCAGCACGTGTCAAGGGCCCTGGGGGGAAGAGGGGAAAGAGAGGCCACCTCGCTCTTCCTCTCGTAGGTGTGGATGTTACGAAAGTAGTCCTCTGGGAGCTCTAAGGCGATGGCGAGCAGGGTGTGCAGCGGATCGAGCACCTCTGAGTGCAGAGACTAGCGTCCGAAGAACAATCAGCGACGGTGGCGCGATACGCGAGAGGTGGTAGTACCCTAGCGAATTCTTCAATCTCGGGCAGGTTCTTCGTGATAATCTCAGGGTGCTCATGCTTGAAGTCACCGTTGAACTCTAAGAGTGCAGGTTAGCGGTTGCCGCGCAAAAGCGGACGGGGGACCCACTGGGGATGTTGTATACCTCTACCCTGTCACGAAGGCCGGAAGCAGCATCCAGACTATCCACAGGGTCAGCACCGAGCAAACCACGTTCTAGAGCACACCTACATGCGCCGGCCCGCAGGCACGTAGCCATTGAAAGCACCATTATCTGCGAACCTCGCTCAGCATCGCGACCAGCCACGCGCCACTGCAAAACACGAGCGTACCAAGGCCCTCTGGGACGTACTTGAGCTTCTCCGCGAGCGGGACGTCGTAGAGCTGCTTCCCGATCGCGAACTGGCGGTTCACGCGCTCCTGGGCGATGCCGAAGTTCTTCACGTAGAAGAAGCCGTCCTCGCGCACGGCCTTGATGAGTGTCTGCGCGAGCTGCTGCTGGCCTTCGGGTGTGCCGTACAGGCTCAGGTCGATCGTGACGAGGTCTGCCCAGTTGAGGTCTTCCTAACGTGCCGAAGGCTGTTAGGCCAGCAGGAGGTGGCGCGCAAACGCAGGGGCGTACCTTCGTCTCGGGGACAAAGTTGTAGGAGCCGAGTTCGGGGACGGGGACTGGCATTCTGGAGAGTTAGGGGGTAGACGGCTGACGGTGAATGTATACAATGAGTCGTGGTATAGGATTGCTGCTAGACACTGTTTCTCCGGCAGCGTTCGTGCTTTATAGCACCATCTGTCTCGCTGTATGGTCTTACAAAGCCAACGGCATGTCACTTCGCATTCGTCACCTCATAACATCCGGCGATGGTGCTATTACGCCTCCTGACCTCAGCGCTCCCAAGCAGCCCGATAACGAGGAAACTCACAGGGTGCATGAGACAATGGACGCTGCTTGGTCCACGAAGTGACGACACAGTTGACTAAAGTCCCGAACGCCGTTTCAAGTTCGAATCGAGGCCTGCTACCCTTACTCTCCCACTGCATCCTTACTGTACGGCGTCAATCGCGACGTCGCTATGATATATGCAGCCGCTATGGTACATTTGGCGTCTTTCCTTCCACTCTCATGCGTAATGCTTCTCGCTGTGGCCAGGAAGGATCTGTGCGTTCTCGTATTTGGGATCGCCGCGAACGGCGCCCTTCGTGCGTTGCCACTTTTGCTTTGCGAATGTCCACTCTGTGCACCAGTCGGCGTTGAGACGCGTCCATGTAGACGGCGCAACTGACCTTCCATAGTTGGCACAGGATTTCCACCTTTCTCGAACGAGTTCTCCGTATATCCTTCGCGTTGCAGGACGGGCGAGTCCTGGATCGTAGATAGTGTGACATGGTTGTTCGGCCTGGGCGCGCATTTTGAGAGGGATCAGGGATGACTCATCCGAGTCAGCTCACCTCGAGAAGTACAACAACCCGAGCCGGTCAACGTGCTCCTGGTCCTTCGGAGGCGAGGTAACACTAGAAGAGATATTATCAGTTCTCGAGCACTGATAGTGGTCAAGAAGTCTCTAACCGATGAATGGTGCTACGGACATATCCGCCAGTGAGGAACGAAAGCGCGTCACAAGCGTTCACCGTTAACGTGGCGTCCTGCGGTTTGACGTACTTCCATTCGCCGGTCCTGTGGTTCTGGATCTGCAGAGCAGCAACCGGCTGGCGGAACAGAAGCGTCCACGATCCGAGATCTGCCAACGAAGATCGTGTTCAGAATCTGACAAAAGATGATCCCAACAGAGATACGCACCAGTGTGGCCTTGTACCCAGAGTTTACCAATCTTGGCATTCTCCTCCGGAGTGTACTTGCTGTACTTCATATACCGCAGATGATCCTGATGGAGTGCGTCAATTGTCTGTATGCTATTGCGCCGTAACGTGGCGCCTTACCTCGCTCTTGACTTGATACTGGTGGAGGTTGGTGAAGTAGTCTTCGGGAAGTTCGAGAGCAATAGCGAGGAGGACATGAAGAGGATCCAGGACCTCGGTATGCAGAGACTGATACGTGGTCAGATAGAGCAATGTGGAGTAGGTTTCACTTACTCTGGAGAACTCCTCTATCTCGGTAATATTCTCCTGGATGATCGCGGGGTGTTCATGCTTGAAGTCGCCGTTAAACTCTGACAATCGTATGAGTATACATTTCGTTCATCATCTCGCGAGGACGGCGTACTGGGAATATTGTAGACCTCAATGCGGTCTCTCAGTCCAGAAACCGGGTCCAAGCTACAGAAAATATAAAGTGATCTGCCGGTTTGAACGTAGATAGCTACTCACATGCGACGTCCCGCAGGAACATAGCCATTGAACTGACCGTCGTCTGAAGCAGAATTTAGCACCAAAGGTCGCTGCGCTGTCCGGTGTGGTACACACCGAGGCCCTCGGGAACATGCTTGAGCTTCTCCTCAACTGGGACGTCGTAGAAACGCTTTCCGATGGCAAATTGACGGTTGACGCGCTCTTGAGAGATGTTGAAGTTCTTGACATAGAAGAAGCCGTCCTCACGAACACCCTTGACCAGAGTCTGGGCAAGTTCCTTCTTGCCCTCGGGAGAGCTGAGGAGGTTGAAATCCAAGGTAATGAGGTCTGCCCATTCGAGATTTTCCTGACCGCCTGTATGAGTAACAAAGCAGATCCTTCTTCGCCGAGCTGACCTTGGTCTCGGGGACGAAGTTGAACGAACCAAGCTCAGGGACAGCGACTGGCATTTTGATGGCTCTCACGTGATGTTAGCGTCCTGTTTAGGAAGGTGGGCTGCTTTTGCTACTCTCGCGGGGCCAGAGACAAGGACGACAAGAGCACCGTGCGTGTTCGCGACGTGCTTTTCAATGACTCTCAGCGAATAAACACAGATTTATGACTAATTTTTCGTGGGTGCAGACACAAGGTCGACCGCCTTCCAGGTCACCTCATTGCCGGCTTCGATGGTGTTATGTGGAATAACTCGCTCACGAGACGCACTGCGGCGCGTCTCCAGTGCGAAGACAAATCATCCCTGAACAGAAGGTCGCTGATAAACGTGCATTGAACGGTGGTTATCTCTGGCGTGCTCTTGCAGCATAGCCCTTGATGGACACCTCACCCTCTCAGGCATCAGCGCCCCATGACTCTCACGCGTACACTGTTGCCAAAACAGCTCGGCTCCGCTTCCAGCCCATTGTGAGGTGGGTTCTTAGCCGGACACAAGGTTCCATTCTGATGGCCATTATGGAGGCAGGTACCGAGGCACCTAGGTTTGCCCATCAAACGGCGTTCTCTCTGCTTCGATCGCAATGGTGCCATCCCACGGCAGAATGAGGCCCTCCGATACGTATAAGCTATCCGTGGTCGAAGCTGAAGACTTGGAGCCCTTGCTTCACTCAGAACCAGACTCTTCGCGCCTTCGACCTGCCGAGCCAGTATCAATGACCGCCAACGGCAAAGCTCGCCGTCCACTACGCAGCTACATCTGGTGAGCGCGCCGCGCGGTACAATATTGATTTATCCACACCTGACCGTTGTTCCCCAGGGATACGTGGGATAAGTCGCCTGAGGAACGAAAGTTCCTGGGCAGACTCGACGCTTGTTTGCTCACATATGCTGCGCTCTCGTATTTCAGCAAGTATCTTGACCAGCAGAACGTTACGGTATGTCGTTCGCACAAAATGCGCTGGCAGAATTTTACAGTATAGCTCATGCATGACTCCCCCAGAACGCGTATGTGTCGGGAATGAAGGATGAGTGAGTCTCGAACGTCTGGCTTGTGGCAAACGCTGATCTGAGCGACATCACGATAGCCTGAAACTGTAAACAAAAAGCTTCTCCGGGAGCTTGGATTACACTTACAGCCCCCCTAAGGCACGGCAACGAGCTCAACTATATTACAACTGCATGGACATGCGGCTACGTTATCGGACAGATACCTTCAAAGTATGTTTTTGTTCTCGAATACATTCAACGGCTCACACCGGTCTGTCCTAGTCTCTTGCTCACTAGAGTCCGGCCGTCAATATGGGTACGTTTACAAAAGATCACCCGAATCCGCCACGTACTCATCGAACGCGCTTGTCGCAGATTCCAGCCATGGAGCTCATATGGAGTGCACTAACGATGGTCCTTGCGTCTGCCAATAGTTTCTCGACGCTCGTGGTCATCCGCTTTTTCGTCGGTACGTTGTTCATTTATTCCCGTGAACCTCATCTCAATATGCTCTGCGCAGGTCTGGCAGAGTCGACATTCTATCCGGCGATCCAGTACGTCATAGGGAGCTGGTACAAGGGAGACGAGCTGGCCAAGCGAGCCTGCATCTTCCACGTACGTACGGCGCTTTCGTGATGCTTTCTAGCGCTCAACGCGTCCGCAGACCGCAAGCGCGATAGGACCCATGTTCAGCGGGTTTCTGCAGACAGTGAGCTCTTCACGCGCATATATACCTTATCAAAGACGTTTCTGACGACAGCTAGGGAGCCTACAATGGCCTGAACGGAGTGCATGGCTTGGCGGGCTGGCGGTGCAAGTATCCTTCGCGCACCGCCTACTCTTCTACTCACTCACCACTTCACAGGGCTCTTCATCATCGACGGCATCATCACTGTGCCTATCGCATTCTTGGGCTTCCTCATCATGCCAGGCACGAGCCTCATTCCCCACGCCTCCGGAGAATCCCGCTGAACCCGTTGTTCCCGCAGATCTCCCTTCGAACACGAAGCCGTCGATGCTCTATACCCAAGAGCAGATTGACATGGCACAACAGCGGATGCTGTCTGTCGGCAGAAAGCCCCCGACGCACTTCACGAAAGCGAAGGTCCTTGGGTTCTTCAGAACCTGGCATGTCTGGCTCTTGACACCACGTACGTGCCGTTCTTCCTTTCATGGGGCGCACAGGAAGTACTAATCACAATTCCTGTAGTCTATATCCTGGTGAGTAGCGAAACTTTATCGTGCAAAGTAAACAGGGCTCAGTGTCCATGCACAGTTTAACAATGCCAGCGGGCCGTCCACTTCGATGATCTTCTGGTGCGTACGCTTTGGCCAACTGTAGAAATTCTGACCGACTTCTTCACCAAGGCTGCAGAGCTTCAATACACCAGGGCACCAGAAGTATTCTGTGGGACAGATCAACACGTACCCTCTGGGTATCTACGCCATCCAGATCATCAGCAGTGCGTTTGCGTGTGTTGATATCTGCCTTGTCCGATGCTGAGAATGTTCGATGTCTAGCCCTGGTATGGGCTTGGTGGTCGGACGCCATGCAGCTTCGCTGGCCGCCCATTATTGTCGCCGGGGTATGCGCTTTCTGAGTCAAGGACGAATACATGCTAACAGACAGCTAGCTATGGCACATGGTCGTCTGCATTGTGCTGGCAGCCACGCCGTTGTACACGCATATAACGAGGTAAGTCTCTGCCGTGAGTCGCTATATGATCGAAACCCTAACCCAGCCTCTCCTAGACGCTGGGCGTTTTATTACTTCGTGCGTGTCTTCGAGTTTCGGAACCTGCAGGCGATTTTATAGCCTCTCCTGCAGACAAACATCCAGGGCGGACTATCAGGCCTCATTCTGGCTTGGGCTAACGAGCTGACCGGGAGCGACAGCGAGAGTGAGATCTGACGCGCCCTCTCCGGCCTAAGCTCAGCTTACGCATATCCACCCAGAGAGATCCTTCGTCGTCGCGTCCTGCAACACCTTCGCCTACGTCTTCCAGGCCTGGCTTCCAATGTTTGTCTCCAATCTACGCACTAGCCCTGTGCACTGTGCTAACATCGTCATCTTCCAGCGTGATCTTCCCCCAGGTTGAGCAGCCACGGTGCGTCCCTCGACACTACTCTCACGCGGCAATCTTTGCTCATCTCAGCATCTAGCGTCCTGAAGGGCAATATCGCGACGGCATGTATCGACTTCGGCCTCAGTAAGCCGTCACATCTTTCTCAGTCTTTCTTTCACTTACGTTACCGCCTTTAGTATCCGTCTGCTTGGCTGTGCTCTTCATGCAGAAGCGCGACGAACGGAGAGCCCGCGCAGCGCAGGTCGCAGACGCCCTAACCGTTGCGGACCAGAGCATGGAGGAGCTCAACGACGACATCGACGCCAAAGACGACGCCAAGATAAACGTCAGCATCGACAGGATCTCGGTGCAGTAACACGGTTCACAAGTGGCATGTCGTTGTCTTTCTGTATTGTACATGGGGGACCAGCCCCTTCGTTTAATGATGCTCAGTGGTGGAGCGGAAGCCTCTGCATCGACTACCAATCAGGACGTGCCTCCACATCAGCGTCTAGAAAGCGCACCAACGTCGCAGGCGTACCAGTCACACGAGGCATCCGCGCGTGGGACAGCCCAGCGGCGCACGCGCACGCCCTCCGAAACACGCGCGCGGCGCCCCTGCAAGCGCACCAGCGCAACGCGCAGTACACACCGTCGAGAAAGCGCGGGTGCAGGAAGATCTTGATGCAGTCGCACCGGAAACCGTCGATGAGCCAGCGGCGGCAGTCGCCCCCGGCGGCGAGCATGGCGGCGATGAGCACGAGGCACGCGACGTCGTCGTCCGCGAGGAGTGCGCACCACGCGGGCAGCACGCAGCCCTCCAGGAACCGGTCCCGCACGCGCGCGAGCGACATATCCATGTCTTCCGGGGTGTGTCCTGTGCGAGACGGGTGATCAGCACGGGAGGGTGTGTGTGTGCGCGCGCAAAAACGGGGGGCGTGTGCTGCCCGGGTACCTGGGTCTGAAGTCTTCGGAGAATGGTGGGCCTGTCAGGATGTCGCGCGGTCGCGAGTGATATACGCCGCAAGAGGCACCTCGTGCACCGGCATGCACGGCGGCGAAGGGGCACGCCTACGCGCAAATTATCCCCGCATGACAATTAATGGCACACCAGACTGGGTGGCGTTATATCCGACGGACGGCTGGCATGAAACAATACATGTCACAGCCAGTGCCCCCATTCCTTTGCTGGGATGAACAGTATAAAGACATCACCAGACCACGGAGAACAGGTCGAAACGAACTAGAGTTTTCCCGTGGAAGCGTCTGGTCAGGGTTCCGCTGCTAGCAAAGCGTTCATTTTTGTGGGCACCGTCGACAAGACAATTGGGAAGCGCCCAAAAGCCCGCCGAGGGTACCAGCATCCCGCAGCGCGTGCAATCAAAGATTCACGTAGAGGATCGCCAGAGAAGTGCGACGAAGTAGAGAAATGACGCACGAAGTGAGTCACGCGGCTGAGGCAGGAATGCTTGTCAGGTGAGATGGTGGGTATATTATATAGCTGATCAAAATGCGACGACAATGCTGGGGATCCGGGGAAAACAACACATGCAAATACTCAATTCGAAGATGATTCATCGTGGCTGTCGCTGCTAAGTCGTTGCGCAATCCACTGGTCGAAATCTACGCATAGCCTCAGTACGCCATGGTCAACACACGAGAAGCACACGACGCTCACCGTTCTCGCACAACGCAAACTGCCAGCTGTGCGAAGCACACTCGTACTCCAACTCGCCAACCAAACCCTGCACCGCGCGGGGCAGCGCGGTGACGGCTCTGACGGTCAGCCGCTTGAACGAGCGCGCCTGTCTGTTGCGGTGAACGCACGCGAGAACCGCGCGGAACACGTCCTTGACCTCTTCCTCGTCCTCCGCATCCAACCTCCTTCCCTCCTTCTCGTCCTTCTTCTGCTCCGCGTCCGCGCCCGCGCGGCGGCGGCCGTGCCACACGACGACGACGAGCGTCTCCAGGGTATCAGGCACGCGCCAGTCCTTGGCGAAGAACTCGCCGTCGTCCGGGTGGAGCGGGCCCACGACGAGGTGGCGGAGGGCCTCGAAGAGCGCGGCGTCTGCCCACGCACGGAACTGCAGGCGCTCGATCGCGCGCCCGACGACGTGCAGGCGCTCGAGGCGGCGCACGACGGCCTCCTCGACGACGACGGCGCGCATGCCGGCCGCGGGCGCGGCGTCCCGGACGTCGCGGTACACCTCGAGCGCGCGCAGCGCCGGCAGCGTCCCCGCGGACACGAGCGGCGCGCACCCGTGCCGCACGAGCGCGACCTGCAGCGTGTGCACGCGTGGGAGCGTCGGCACGTACGGCGCGCACTTCGTCGCGGCGCTGCTCGGCGGGATGTCGCGCAGGCACAGGCGCGTGAGGCGCGCCGGGTCGAGGTTGTGCGGCTTCGCGTGCCGCGCCCAGGGTTCGTTGAAGAAGCTCGGGCCGTAGAGCGTCAGGTGCGGGATCGCGGCGTCGCTGTCGGGGCGCGCCGGCAGGCCGTACACCACGACGTTGTCGATGGGGAAGGGCTGTTTGTCGCCGTCTTGGCGGGCGAGGCCGTAGTTGCAGACGATGAAAGAGTCGAGGATGGTGTATTTGCGAAGGGTGCGGGTCATGTCCGCCTGGATACGCTTGGTGTTCTTGCGCTTCGTCCCGAGTGGGTCTGAGAGCCTGTTGCCTTCCTCGCTGAAGTTGAACATCCAGACCTCCTTGAGCAGATGCCTGAGGCGCGGCGCGTTCTCGAGCGTGCGTGACAATGCGACCGCGGCTGCCGAGGAGTAGAGGAACGGGCATCCATAGAGGTATTCGACAGCAGCAGGATACCAGGCTCTGGAGATAAGCGCCGCGGTGACGAGGCAGGTCTGGGTCTCCTTCAGCACCCTGCGGAAATCCTGCTGGGCCTCGACGGTGTCGAAAAAGGCGTTTGGGTGGCGTCTGAAGTTGAGCGCATTGTCGTGAAGTGATGGCAGCGCGAAGCCAAGGATATTGAGCACGATCTCGGGAGGGAGGTGCTGGACGCTGGCAGGGAGGCGAGAGGGGACCGGGGTGCGGCTTTGCTGCGATGTGGACGACGGGACTGGGGTAACCTGGACCTGTCCATCAACAGTAGTCGAGCGCGCCTTGCCTGCACGGCCGAACGCGAAACTGCGAAAGTCGCGAGGAAAGAGCGAGAACGACTGGCTCCTGTGTCGGATGGAATCCATGGGCAGCAGCGCAGTGGTCGTGGTGTGGGTGTGGGGGGAGAGAGAGCAACGCAAAAGTTGGTGAGTCTCGCCTCTTAAATCTCAGATCAGAGACATAAAATCGCGAAACTTAGATGCTCACATGTCAAGCGGAGAAGTCACGCGAGTGATTGCAACGGAGTCGAGCGGACAGCCCCACAGCGATGAGAACCCGACACTCTTTTGCCAGAGGACGGCTAATAGAGTCGATGTGAACGCGCTCGCGGTCGAAGACAAGAAGCGTTGGTATTCCGCACGCTGCTGCTACAGCGAGGCATGTGTGGGAGGACCGAGCGAAACATATATGCGTCGCATCTGGAGGCCGCCTTGGCTTGTCTGGCGCAGGCGCGTCTAGTGGCGAACACGGCGACTTGTGGCGTAACGACGCGCCCTCAGCTGGGGCCAGTGGCACTGTCTGCAAAGTATCATATGCAATGCCTGGACCCCGGAGGGCAACCCTTATTGGGTCTCTGTGAGTGATTCTGTCAATCGAGAAAATTTTCGAGATGCTCACCTGTCCGTGATCCAGATCCCGTGAGCGGCCCAGCGCCCTGAGGCAGAGGTGCGCAGTATATTTAGAGACGTCGCTGACTACGCCTGTGCCTGGCGCGGTAGGCTAGCTGAGTTCTGGTGGCGTCGTTACGACATTGTGGCGGCCAGCCGCCTCAAAAACAGCCTGATAGCAGCAAAACGCACGGAACCTCCTGTCATATCCAGTCCTTTTTCAAACGCCACACGCAGTGCAACGCCAAAGATTGCTCGTTGCGATGCAAGATAGCTCGTAACCCGGCTAAAAACACCGAATGTAATTACAGCTTCTGTCCGACGCCAGGGTCACTAACGAAAGTGGGTTCACAGGTGCGGTGGCGGGGGAATATTTGGGCACATCCAGAGGGCAAATTCCTGAGCGAGACATGGGCTTCAGAGCCCGGAGGCTCAGAGGCCTACCGCTCGTCCACGGCGCGCATGCGGAGCAACGCTACACGGGCCTTCGTCACCTGAGCCACAACGTCAGCGAAAATCCGACATACATTCAAAAAAAAGAGAAGACTCACGGAGCGCCTCGATCCGGAACGAGATGCCTTTGCGTTGGCGAAGCGCTCGCAGCTCGCCCAGCAAATTTTCTGGTACGTCCGACTTCGCCCTTTCGTAAGAGAGCCTGTGCAAAAGCTACAAGCTCCCCCTTGGCCACTTTGCCTCCCCATTCAAACGCAAGCACTGAAGGGCCGCGTCCAGACAGACGCTGCGCCGCGAGAGGGCAGAACTGCGGGTTCGCCCGCGCCTCGACCGTCGAGCTGTGCGCGGCGCAGGACGTCCTACGCTGGCAGGCGCGCGATGCCGCCTTTGCGCACACAGTACCGGACCGTGAAAGAGCGCACGGCGAGGCAGTGTTTGGAGTAGGGTGCTGAGTTCCGCCTGTTGCGCCGCCAGGTCGAGAAGGTCGGATGCGGCCTAGCCAGCATGAATGGGCGCGTATACCGCCCAGACGAAGCGCGAGAAAGACAGTACATCGGGAAGCGTGCACTCGAATAGCACCATCTTGCATGTCGTGATGAGCAGAGGCGAGCTGTAGAGCATCTCGGTGCCGACTGAGTACCAGCTGCGACACATCCTGCATACCCAGGCGGGGGATGTCTGGCGGCAGACCAGGCTCTGTGACAGATACAGCTGAAATCTCGGCAGAAGAGATGGTCGAGGGGCTGCTCTGTATCGCAGCGATGATGTGCTGGAAGATTTCGAGGACGATTTCGTTAGGGAGCTGCTGGACTGGAGGAGGCCGCCGGTCGTGGGGCTTGGATATGACTTCGGGCAGCGTAGCAGAGAGAAGCAAGATGCATGTCTGTATGCGTAGGAGCCATGCACGTATGAAGATGGGTAGGGCGCTGTTGGTAAGAGTCGGTGTTGGTGTAGAGAGCGTGGTCATAGCCGTGCCGAGTAAGTTACAGCCTAAGCCGATTTGTAATATACGAAGAGTTCACTTGCATATGGATTCTGCACCTCCTGCGGACTTGCACAGAGGCGTAGAGGCATCTAGGGGCTTTCGAGCCCGCTCCTTCTGGCCAATCTATCCGCCAAGTCTAGGACGCGACAGAACGGAAACCAGTACTAAGACCAAGTCATGATTCATGTCCAGAGTTTGAGCACCGTCCACAAGCTAGGTCTACAATGCGTAGTGCACTGTAGAGGCTTCGCGGCAGCAGCGTGAAGGAGATTCGAGTTCAGGCTGGTTGTCCGCGGAGGGAGCTGAGGTTCGAGCGCGAGAGGTGATCAGTTTTGCAATCTAGGAAGTTATCTTATCTTTCCATACAGTACACTATCTTATCAGATAGCTCCCACAATAAAATGTCGCGGCACAGGCTGCGCACAGTCGATCACCTCCAGCCCGTTTATCCAGATGGCTCCTTACTCGCTTTAACACATGGCCACTGATCAGGCATGTTGCAAGTAGCCAGGAAAGATAACGCGGCCACCGCGTGCTCCCACCCCGTTGCTTACCGAGAATGACCAGACCCGTATGTTGCCCACAATGCCCCACATGGCACCGAGAGCTCGAGGTCATGGTCGACAAGCTTCTTTGGCATGGCTCTGCCGCATGATGGCATTTTGCCAGGCCTGGTGCGGTATATCTGGTACGCTGATATGATACACGCATGTATCTGCCCAGATGTTCAGGTAAGACCATGCTTCTCGTCGCCAGCTCGTCGCTTCGGACTCATGCTGCTCTGGCAGGTCCATTCCTCCGGCAGCGGCACTTTGCTAGCCGAAAGTTTGGCCTGTCATCATATTTCAGAGGAGCATCGACATTTCCAAGGCATTGTAATTTTTGGTTGCTCGTCGCCTCCACATCATATGGTTTGCGTGATCGTCGCGAAGGTAGTCTCATTCCTGTAGCCAGCACTACTGTGATTGTGCAGTAACTGGCAAGCTACTCTGAGGAAGGGTAAGTTACTCACAGCTACTAATCAAGAATTATAGTAGTTCGGTCGCCAAGATGGACGCTGGGCCTGGCAGTCATCGCTTCTTCCTTACGCCCGCTGCCCCGCCTATCGCTCTGTATGGTCCAAGATCCATTCGTTCAAAGAAGCACAGATGTGCCGTGTGCTTCTCGGTGTGCTCGGCAATGCATGACCACGGACCACGCTGCGCTTTCTGTACAAGCGAGCTTTAGGACACTTCATGCGGAGTGCGCTGCACCAGTATAAAACTCTGCGTCTTCGTCAGTTAGAAAGCATCGAGTCCACGCCCTTCTTCTCTCGCCCACACTCTCTGAGTAAGATGGTGTCCAAGCTTCCCATCTTTTCTGCTCTCTTCTCGCTGGCTTTTGCGAAGCCCATGGCTCGCAGCATGAAAGTCCGCGAGGCCAGGGAAAGCTTGCCCGCGGGTTATGTCCGCACTGGCGCTGCTGCCGTGGATACCGAGCTGCAGCTGCGCATTGCGCTCGTGCAGAATAACCCGGAGGGGCTCATCGATGCGCTGTATGACGTTAGCACACCGACCAGCTCGTCCTACGGCCAGCATCTCAGCAAGGAAGAGGTGAGCACATTTCTCTCCAGCATGACCCTCGGTGCTGAATCTCGCCATGCAGGTCGAGAAGTTCGTCGCGCCGGCTGCACAGACCTCTGAGACCGTCAACGCCTGGCTCGACCAAGCTGGCGTGAATGCGACCCCGATCTCGCCTGCTGGCGACTGGCTCAGCATCACTGTCCCTGTCGGTCAGGCGAATGAGCTGTTCGACGCCGACTTCGCCGTTTACACTCACTCCGAGACCGGCAAGCAGACGATTCGCACGATGAGCTACTCGATTCCCTCCGAACTCGAGGGACACATTGACCTCGTTCACCCTACGATCACGTAAGTAATGGTGCTGTTCAGTACGAGTGTGACTTTGACCGGCGTCGCAGGTTTCCGAGCTCAATCTCCCTTCGTCCCGTTGTCTCGACACCGTCTGGCCTCGAGCGTCGTGGTATTGATCCCCTGGCATCTTGCTCAACTTCAGCTGTCACGCCCGCGTGTGTCCAGTCCCTGTACGGTATTCCTGCTACCAAGGCGACCCAGAGCTCGAATCAGCTCGGCGTCAGTGGCTTCATCGAGCAATTCGCTAACCAAGCTGATCTCACTGTGCGCGCAATGTTCAATGCTCTGACGCATGAGATACTGACAGCTGTTTCCGCAGACGTTCTTGAACACATTGCGGCCGGACCTTAAGGGAGCGACCTTTGCTCTTCAGACCCTCGATGGCGGCTCTAACCCGCAGAGTGGCAGCGAGGCTGGCATTGAGGCGGTGCGTGTTTGTCTGGTGTACTCCTGAATACGCGCTCATTTGTCCTGTTCGATAGAACCTTGATATTCAGTACACTGTTGGCGTCGCCTCCGGCGTGCCAGTCACCTTCATTTCTGTTGGTGAGAATTTCAACGACGGCGACCTTGACGGCTTCCTGGACATCATTAACTTTCTCCTCGGCGAGTCCAATCCGCCGCAGGTTCTGACCACCAGCTACGGCAACAACGAGAACGAAATCTCGCGTTCTCTTGCCAAGTAGGTTATGTCTCGGCTCGACCTTGACATGATAACTTACTGATATTAAACAGCAACCTTTGCAATGCTTACGCTCAACTGGGTGCCCGCGGTACCTCTATCCTCTTTGCCTCTGGTGACGGCGGTGTCTCCGGCTCGCAGTCCCAAAGTTGCTCTAAATTCGTCCCTACTTTCCCCTCTGGATGCCCCTTGTAAGTGTTTCCTACGCATCCTTCTCTTATCATCCTAGCTCACAACAGACCAATAGCATGACCTCCGTCGGTGCCACCCAGCTCACCTCATCGTCAGGCGGAGAGACCGCAGCATCGTTCTCCTCCGGCGGCTTCTCCAACTACTTCGGCACGCCGTCATATCAGGCCACTGCCGTCTCGTCCTACCTCTCCTCCCTTGGCTCGACAGACAATGGCAAGTTCAACACCTCGGGGCGGGCGTACCCGGATGTCGCAGCGATCGGGGTGAACGTCGAGATCGTCGTGAACGGCCAGGCCGAGACGGTGGACGGCACGAGCTGTGCAAGCCCCATCTTCGCGAGCACGATCGCGCTTATCAACGACGCGCTCATCGCCGCCGGCAAGAGCCCGCTCGGCTTCCTCAACCCGTTCCTGTACGCGAACCCCGGTGCGTTCAACGACATCACAAGCGGCGACAACGCTGGGTGCAACACAAATGGCTTCCCGGCCGGCAAGGGCTGGGACCCTGTCACTGGGCTGGGCACCCCGAACTTTGCGGCTCTGAAGGCAGCGGCTGGCGTTTGAGCATCGTGGGTCTGCCACATCACCCAAGGCAACAGCAGCACCGACAAAAATTGTACAACGTGGTCTTGAAGCGCGCAAACGCGTAGTTTGCTTAATTTCTCTGTAGACAAAAAGTGCAGTGTTCGTTAGTGTGCATCATAATTTGAGGCTTGAATGCTGAGCGATGGGCGGCTTGTACTGTGCCACTTTGTTAACCGCCTAGTTTAAGACAGACATGGGATAATATAGCACCTGGGCTAGTGCTGTAGTAGTGCAGTGCTGAAGATGATGAACTGTGCACCGTAATCTTGAACAACGCGACCTGAACGCATCCAAGATCCCGAAGTTGCGCAAGAAAAAGCCAGGCTGCGAAACGCATTAAAACCAGCAAAGGGCTGTAGTTGACAAAAACATGCAAAAGATAAGTTATCTAGCTCCCGCCCTATATGTACAGAGCAAATGCGAGCACCTCAGCGTCGTTGCTCACCCGGCAAACGTGCGACTACAGTTGCATGTATGTATCGACTAACCTGCGAACGTGTGGTTCATCAGCTGATGCCATCTACTTGATATAGGGTACGCACTTGAATCACTCGCTGTCCACGCAGACTTCTGCCTCGCAGCAGCGGCGGCAGCGCAGAAATACAGAAATACAGAAATACAGAAATACAGATCCACTTCCTAATAGTGCCGCCCTCGT
>NW_006767630.1:3928473-3937932 GCF_000300595.1 Phanerochaete carnosa HHB-10118-sp | reverse complement strand
CTGTAGACAAAATGCGGTGTTCGTTAGTGTGTATCATAATTTGAGGCTTGAATGCTGAGCGATGAGCGGCTTGTACTGTGCCACTTTGTTAACCGCCTAGTTTAAGACAGACATGGGATATTATAGCACCTGGGCTAGTGCTGTAGTAGTGCAGTGCTGAAGATGATGAACTGTGCACCGTAATCTTGAACAACGCGACCTGAACGCATCCAAGATCCCGAAGTTGCGCAAGAAAAAGCCAGGCTGCGAAACGCATTAAAACCAGCAAAGGGCTGTAGTTGACAAAAACATGCAAAAGATAAGTTATCTAGCTCCCGCCCTATATGTACAGAGCAAATGCGAGCACCTCAGCGTCGTTGCTCACCCGGCAAACGTGCGACTACAGTTGCATGTATGTATCGACTAACCTGCGAACGTGTGGTTCATCAGCTGATGCCATCTACTTGATATAGGGTACGCACTTGAATCACTCGCTGTCCACGCAGACTTCTGCCTCGCAGCAGCAGCGGCAGCGCAGAAATACAGAAATACAGAAATACAGAAATACAGATCCACTTCCTAATAGTGCCGCCCTCGTATTTCCTGCACGTAGACACAAATCAGTATTCTGCCATGTCACGGAGCTTGATCTAGAAAGTTGCTTACCAGAGGGCAAAGGTTGCTCCAGGCATGCAGGTCACGGGTGCGATGAGCAAATTGTCAATCCTCAGCTCCAGGAGCCGTCCGTGCTCGTCTCACCCATCCGGATGCACGACCGTCGGATAGTCGAGACGTCCGCCTCGCCGCCACGGTGGCGCGCAGGGTCGCAGAGATGCACCACCTTCTCGATGTCTCAGTGGCCTTCGAGACCGTCTTCGCATGACACGAGAGAAATTTGGGACTTTTTTGTCGCAAAAAATAAGTAAGAAAAGGCCGTATTTTTTCGCTCGGTATCCGGCATCCCGGCAACTCGGCAATCCGGCATTCGAGCCGATTATCCGCCGGGTGCCGCCGTCCCCAGGGCACTTTGATAGACGGCCTGGCGGACAGTCGGCTCGGCTGCCGGATACCGAGAAAAAATATGACATATTCTTATTTATTTTTACAAGCTGTTTTTGCATTTTTTTGCAACAAAAAAGCTCCAAATTTCTCTGGTGTGAGCACCCGGTAGCCTCTGCGTCCCGGTCGCCCTTGGCCGTGGCCCGAGACACAGGTGATGATCAACGGTGCCGAAGCCATGTCGAACATCATGCTGTGTACGACTGTTATGGATTGCGGAATTTTGATGTCTCGGTGTGCTTGTACGAAAATCTCGGGTGTTTGTCGCAACCGCATCCCACAGTCACTATAAAGCGCAGCTTCCGTTCGAGGCCAGGTTAGCGACAGAGGCGGGCGCATATATGCAGTACTAGGGATATTGACATCTGGGATAATCTGCTCGGTCAACCATGGGTTTCGAGTGGCAGAAGCCTGGGGGACTTACCATTCATCGAAAACGTCGCCCATCGCGCCAAATATACACAGGCCGACACGACGCACGGGTGCTTGAAGCCTGGGATCGAGATTCAATGTGAATTGAGGTTTACTCGAGAAGGAGACTCACACGATGCTTTGAAGCTTGAACACAATTCTTCTGCGCTGATGAAATGCGCGCAGATATTCCAGCGTGGCTTTAACTTCGGTGCTTCGAGCACGAACTTGGGTGCGGTTACCAGCTCCTTCGCCCGCCCCGTCGCCCGCCCCACATCTAAGCGATCCTCGACGCACACCTTCGACTCCCTGACCGATCGTGAACGTCAAGCTCTCGGGAGACTCCGATATAAACTAGAATGCTGCGTCGGCGCACTCCTACGGCGCGAGCATGTCGAGGTCGAATGAGCGTTATTGCCCAACGTGTGCGAGGCAGAGACGGAGACAATGTCTCACGAGAGGCGCTGGGTTTGTGGCCGGGCGAACTATGATGTCAGGTTCAGCTTTGCCATCGCACGGCCGCGATGACTAGGATCCAGCTGAGAAGGCGAGATGTCGTGGAATCGGCAAAGGTTTGCACAGATATTGCCTTGACAATGCAACTTGGGGACGGTTTCTTAGCCTAGCAGTCACGCGGTGTGAGTGTGCCTTCCGTACCAGCCAGATAAACACGTCCTGCACGCCCAAGCCAGAAGACGTTTTTGACACGTGGTGCGTGGAGCACTGCATCACAGATGCGGTCGAGGACACGATGCGGGAAGGGCGGTAGCATGATGATCGGTGCTGGTGTGCGTGAAGAGCATGGTGGACTGTTGAAAGCGGTGCTCGCTCTTTCCTGCTTCTTCGCCCGGCCTAGCACGTGACGATTTGTAGACGTAGTTGATCGCGAATGTCCTGGCAGGATGACGGGCGCAAGGAGGGAGCGTAGGAGATGGCAGAGCAGCCAACGGAGGTGGAGTTGAGTTCAAGTTCGAGCACGAGAGACGTCAGTTTGCAATCTTGCGTCATACAGTACACTCACCAACAAGGTTCAATGGAAGATCGGAGGATCCCTTGACAGGCGCGTCCGACGATATTTGGCTCATAGCTTGTTCATGATGGGTTGACCGCGAGGCGGCCATGCATCAGACTGGAACGAGGCCCGGCGTGCGCAGCCTATCCCCGTCTTGCCCTCGTCGCCGACAGCTATCGTCTTCGTTCCCATTTCCCCTACGAGCCACAGCACACTCCAGCCTTCACTCGAATAGTTGGTTGCACTATGCCCGCGGACACGGCTCCCCCTGGCAAACCTGACGAAAATACGTCGGGCAATGGCCGCGCTAAGGTGAGTGTCCTTGGTCCCCGCACGCCGCGCTCGCTCGGACGACTTGTTCTCGTTTGTACAGGACAAGCCCGGCCTATCTGGATGGGCCGGAATCGAAGACCATCTCTTCACCAACGATGGGGGTAAGACCAAGGGATACACCGAGGACATCGACACCTTGCTCGTCTTCGTAAGTCTCTTCGGTTCTCGACGCTTTCTGTATCAATTAGCGCTTACGAACACCCCATCAAGGCCGGTCTCTTCTCCGCCATCCTCACAGCATTCGTCGTACAGACATACCAGATGCTCCAACCAGACACCCAAGACACCACCAACCAACTCCTCGCTTACAACAGCCAACTCCTCTTCTACGGCCACACCTATCCCCGGAACCGACTATCACATCCCTCCCACCCTCAACAGGACCATGAACTCCGTCCTCGAATCCCAGCCATTCTCTCCCTCAGCCTCGGCACGTTGGATTAACGTGCTCCTGTTCACCAGCCTCGTCCTCAGTCTCGCTGCCGCACTGTTCGGGATCCTGGCCAAGCAGTGGATCCGCGAGTACATGCTTTGGAACTCGCCGCTTGCCACTCCTCGGGAGAATGTACTAGTGCGGCAGATGCGATTCGAGGACTGGGAGTCATGGAACATCGATGCGACGATTACCGCCGTTCCCGCACTGCTTGAGATCGCAATGGTCTTGTTCCTGATCGGCATGGTGACCCTTCTGTGGACGCTTGACGACGTTGTCGCGATTATCTTGACGGTCATCGTGTCTGCGTTCCTTCTCACCGTCTCTGCGTTCACCATCCTCCCCGTCCTGTTCCTCCGATGTCCATACCGCTCCCCGACCGCGAGAGCCTGCCTTGCATTGTGCCAGATCATTCGAGCACTCATTTCATATCTCTTTAATGCTATGCGCGAGATACGTCGCGTCATCGCCGCTCGGTGGAGGCACACTTGTGAGAAGCGGAGTGCGCATATGCCACGTCATAGCCAGCCGGCGAGACAGTCCACTCCCGTCTCATCTGATTTGGAACACTCCCCCAGGAGGAGTTCATTGCATCTTTCTGTCCAATCCACTCCACCGGACCCACCAGTCTTGCTGCTCGCTCGTCTGCTGTCTGCTGTACAGTCACTGCCGGCGAGGATCACGTCTACTGCTCAGTGCTTATGGGACATGATCTCTGTAGACTGGAATAAAGAACGCATCGAATTTCAAACCGTGTCATGGCCCCGGTATGTGAGAAACTGGCGCGAGAGAGACCTTGCGAGCCGGAGATCTACCAAAGTCTGGACAGGAAGGTGGCGTTCACCATGGC
This sequence comes from Phanerochaete carnosa HHB-10118-sp, assembly GCF_000300595.1. NCBI lineage: Eukaryota > Fungi > Basidiomycota > Agaricomycetes > Polyporales > Phanerochaetaceae > Phanerochaete > Phanerochaete carnosa. The sequence goes on along the minus strand of NW_006767630.1, from coordinate 3,933,855 downwards.
AGGATGTCACACAAGCTGCGAAGGATGCCCTTAGAAGTGAGGAGCGCGATTATGGGGAAGACGGGCAGCACCAGCCTTACTACCTACTAGTAGACCGTGTTTTGTATGCGCCGAATACGGCGGACGCGGAGCGCCTCCTAGTGGATCTATCAGAGGTTACTCTGCTTCTCCGAGCCTTGTCATGGGTCAATCAGTCCTCTCAGGCTCCACGCGTCAAGGCATATATTGACACCTGTGTCGAGACCATTCATTCAGACACAGTAGCAGCGGCAGGTCAGAGGCGTAGAGGCAACATTACTGCAGCCGCCACATGGCTGATTGTCGTCGCACTCGGTGATCGACAACTCCTTTTAAATCCCCTACGCATCTTTCTTCCCATCAATGGCTTGAGTGGTGCTGAGCCACTCAAAACACAGATGCTTGGCCTCAGGCAAGCCTCCGGCATCTGGATCCGTCGGTTGGGCCGTTATGACATCGGGGAACTAGCACAGAGACAGGAGCGGTCGCTTTCAATCACAGCCGCAGACAAGTCGTGTCAGCACATCATTCCTATCTTCGAGCGCACCATTGCGGCCGACATCAAGCATGTGTACATGCGCGAGGCACGACCAGACATCAGAGGCCTGCGGCGAGCTGCAGAACTATTTACACTCCTTACTCGGACTGCTTGCGGCACTCCGCCATTCCTGGCAGCTTCTGAATCCCTTCTACGTTGGCATGGATATCGAGACTTGCCACTTTACTTTGAAGTGTTCAAATTGGCCGACGAGTACGGACATATCAGTGTGAGCCCTACAGATAAATCTCTAGGTGAGTCTATCTAGTCTGTTTCCTCAAACAGCTTGGTCATGCATGCCATCTTTGCCTACCCCCAGCTGTGCGCACGCCAGACGAAACAGCTACTGACTACCCATCGCTTATCCTCAATTGGTTTGAAGATGACCTGGCATCTGCTTCTGTTTCTCAGCTCCGAATCTTCCTTCTGGTCTCAAGTCAGTGGCTGGGCAGTATACACTCGCAACGCCTCCGGGGCCTTAGCTCAACAGACTCTAAAGTACTGGAGAAGATTCACAAGGCACTAGAGGAAATTGCAAGCCGAGGCCTTTCTGACGGAGATAGTGTGGATCCCAATGCTACAATTACACTATCTCTGGCGCCGTTGGAACTGCTAGTCGACCGCATCACCATGGGAGAGGCTCCCTACGGCCTACCTGTGCGCCAACTTGTCCATACCTTAGAGAGGTGCTACCACCAGAGTGTGCTAGATGACACACTTTCGGTCAGGCGGAACCTGCATAAGTGTCTCCAACGAGTGCATCAGAACATGCAGGAGAGGTGCGAGAAGTCGAGCTGCCGCTGGATCTCTCACACCTGCGATGAAGACGATTACTATCTCAAGATTTGTCCTCTACTGTTCAAAAGTGCTGAACCTAGTGACCGGGCTGGAGTTGCTGCACTTTCCGGACTTCCCAGACCCTCCAGCGCACTTTCAGATACTCCAGGAGCCTTATCCCGGCAACACGGGCTCAGCGAGGCTGACGCCGAGCAAATGCGCCCGGCGCCGCATCCCCCTCTGACAAACCCCGCCGCGACGGCACCAGCACGAATGGGCTTCCTCGGCACTTTGGATGCAGACTACCGTGACACCGGCTTCGTGGACGACTGGTTCCTCGTATATCCACTGCATGCACGCGGGCGGGACGACGCGCTTGACGCCAATATCGGTAAGGCTGCTCCACATGCAGCCCAGGTCGCATCCTCGATCGTCCAATCCAGCGGCGCAGACGCTCAGCCGCTCGAGAAAACGCCACAAGCGAGTGGCAAGATCTCAGTCGATTCGGGGCCGGGGCCGGAGACCGCGAGCGCAGGAGGCAGAGTCGGCCAGGAGGACGAACGGTCTGTGACGGGGAACGAGGGCTGCGAGCCGCATGCATGCCGCGAATTGGACACGGAGGGGGACGCCGTCCCGTATCCGGCGCATTCAATGTCGGTCGTGCTGCCGCCGCCGTTGACGGCTCACGTTGGTCCCTCGACTCCACCTTCGAATACCTCCTTGTTAGATGATTCAAAGTCTGCGGATGAGCCCACCTACCGTGCGTGGCAGTTTCAGAGCAGTGGCTATCTTCAAATCGCTGACCGTGATTTGCAGGCGTTCCACCTGATGCAGCGGAAGCCGGTGTTCGGCCCCAGGCGGAGCGGCGTACAAGCTCTCGGGACGCGTCGTCTTTGTTCCAGATTCAGTCAGGAGATGTCGACCGGGGTATGGAAGAGTATGAAATGGGAGCTTACCGTCGCGACGGCTCAGAGGCTTCAGGCGCAGGAGAGTAAAGGTGGAACACCTAGGGAAAGCAGACGGTTTGTGGAAAAGCAGATCGTAGCGGAGTGGAGCACCAGAATACGTATGTTACGGCAGCGTATGGTGGCAGAACTACGTGACATGTATCAGCAAAAAGGAAAAGATTGGACGAGCCATATGCGTTGAGGACCTGCGGGTTGTTCTAGTATAGGAGGTAGGGACAGAAGGCCGACGTGTTCGACACACGCGCAAGCAAGGCTCGCCGATAGAGAATTCGGCGCGGACAAATCGCTGTTAATTTTTGGGACAGGACTGAGCCTGAACCTTGTAATTACACTGTCGGCGAGGCATCTGAACGAGCGGAGGGCTGTGATCGACGAAAGCATGCAAAAAGTAAGTTACCCAGTTTCCGTCCTACATGTACGGAGCAAATGCAAGCACTTCGGTGTCACCGCTCAGCTGGCAACATGCGACACCAGTTACATGTATGTATCGACCAGCCTGCGAATGTGTGATCCGTCAGCTGATGTTATCTAATTAATTACAGGGTACGCACTCGAATCACTCGCTGTCCGCACGGACTTCTGCGTCGCAGCCGTGATGGCAGCACAGGAATGCAGTAAGGTATTTTCTGCACCTAGACACAAACCAGTTTTCGGCCACGTCGTGGAGCTCGATCCAGGGAGTAGCTTACCAGACGCCAGAAGTTGCTCCAAGTATGCTTGTCGCGAGCGCAACAAGCAGCTCGTCAATCCTCAGCTCCAGGAGCCGTCCGTGCTCGTTGTCTCGTGCATCCGGATAAACGACTGTCGGATAGTCGAGACATCCGCCTCGCCGCCACGGTGGCGCGCACGGTCGCAGAGATGCATCGTCTTCTCGATGTCTCAGCGGCATCCGAGACCCTCTTCGCATGAGCACCCCGTAGCCTCTGCGTCCCGACCGCCCTTGGCCCGTGGCCTGGGACACCGGGGATGGTCGGTGGCAGTAGGTCAGAGAGCTATGTCGAATGTCGTGCTCTGGACGACCGTTAAGGACTGGGAAAATTTGATATCTCGGTGTGCTACATCGATTTCTCGCGTCTCTGTCGCGGCGTATCTCCAAAGGCTCAATTGATTATAGCTTCCATCCCGAACCAGGCTAGACGAGAGCGAGTGCATTTATGCAGTACTAGAAATATCGTTGGTAGCATCTGGGATAATGCGTTCGGTCAGCCATGAGTTTCGAGTGGCAGAAGCTTAGGGGACTGACCATTCGTCGAAACGTCGCCCATCGCGCCAAGTGTACATAGGACAACACGATAAGCGGGGCCTTAAAGCCTGCGATCGAGATTAGGCGAGAATTCACGTTTACTCGGGAGGAGGATTCACGGAATGCCTCAGGCCCAAACACTTTGCTTCAGGCCCGAACACTATGCCTCTGCGCTGATGAAGGGCGCGCCGATATCCCAGCGGGGTTTCGCCTTCGATGCCGCGAGCGCGAACTTGTGCGCCACCAGCTCCTTCACCCGCCTCGTCACCCACCCCCCATCTAAGCAATCCTCGATGCCCGCCTTCGATTCCCCGGGCGATCGTGAACGTCGGACTCGAGAGAGACTCGGATATAAACCAGAACGCTGCGTCGAAGCATTCCCGTGACGCACGAGGATGCCGAGGTCGGACGAGCATTGCTTGCCAACGTATGGGACGGACCTCATGGAGACGATGTCCTGCACGAGGCGCCGGTTCTGCGGCCAGCCGACCTGGGGGTGCGTCATCGAGTAAGCAATTAGAGCTCGACTAGGACTCGAACACCTGATATCCTCGAGCGTTCGCAGCTCTAGGAGGCTCCTTACAACGGGACAGCCCGGTTGGAGAGTTTGGAGAATTTCAGCGTGGATGGGGAGATATGGGAGGTGAGAGCAGCATAGCGTGGGCAGGATGCAGATGCCGCGCAGGCAGAGTATTTGAAGCCGGGTTGGAAAGAGGGCGGCGAAGGTGGTCGTGATACAACACCGAGAATCACGCTGTATTTCGAACGTTGACTAGCCTATCACGCGTGTGGTGTGAGTAAGAGAGAGTATAGGACCTAGTGCCTTCCGTACCAGCCAGAGAGACACGTCCTACATGCCCAAGCTGGAAGACGTTTTTGACACGTGGCGCGCGGGACACTGTATCATAGATACGGTTGAGGACACCATAAGAGCAGGGTGACAGCATGATGATTGGTGCTGGTGTGCGCGGAGAGTGTGGTGGGCCGTTGAAAGCAGCAGCTTTTGTCCAAACTCGCTCTTCCCTACTTCTTCGCTTAGCACGTGGCATATCGTATACGTATAGTCAGGCGGGACGCTGTACGCCACGAAGGATACAAGGCAGTATGCGTAGTACATGGCAGAGCAGCTGGCGGAGGTGGAGGAAGCTGGGCCGGTCTTTGACGCGAGAGATGATCAGTTTGCAATCTAAAGGAAGTAAGCAGGGCATCTTATCTCGGTCTTTCCATACAGTACACTATATTATCAGATAACTCCCACAAAAGAAATGTCGCGGCACAAGACTGCTCACACCATTAACCATGCCCGCCCACGATTGCGCGAACCCGACTCTTACTCCTACAGACGATCCTCTCATTGCTGAGACTACAGTGGTCGACGAACGTTCTGCGCTCGCTTCGCGGTTGGTAGACGTTCACAGCATCTGCCAGCCTCCGATCATGTCGCGTCCACCCTCCGGTTCCGCAGGGCTGTCCCTCGCTCATTCCAACATCCTCGTGTGGAACACGAAAAAGAAGCGCCTAAACAGACTTCAAAAGCTGCCACAAGCACGACGTCGAAACCTCCGGCAGAGCCGTCACCTTCGAAGGTAGCACCGGACGACACCGCGCACGTTACCGTGAAGCAGCAGCGAAAGAACGACTGGAAGATCGTCAAGCAACTGTCAGGTAACTTGTGGCCGAAGGATGACTGATCGACGAAGGCGAGAGTGGTGGTTGGCATAGGTCTCTTAGTCGTCGGAAAGGTGTGCTTGCAGGCTCTCTGGCATGTCTCGGGTTGACGATTGACTATGTGCTCAACGTTCAAGTCGCTCTGCTTTTAGTGAACATCGTAGACTCTT
>NW_006767630.1:3917650-3927377 GCF_000300595.1 Phanerochaete carnosa HHB-10118-sp | reverse complement strand
GCAGAACCGAAACACGATTGGTGGGCCGATCATACTCGGGGGGTGATGAAGGAGGCAAGGGTGGATTTGCGCGGTTTCGACATAAAGACGCGTTCGATACACTCAGGATACTGGCGGGCATGGACGTAGGTTGAAATCAACACGGCTGTCAAGCTCGCGTACACATGTGCTCGCGTCGTGGTGAAGAGCCTCTGAAGTGACATGCCTAGTTCCCCACAGTTCAGTGCTGCGAGCACAAAAACTCATTTGCACAAGTCTTAGGCGCAGAATTTCTGACGGGCGGACTCACGATTCTTGGGTGTAGAGAATATGGTCAGATTCTCGGATGCGGAGTATCTTGAGACTTGTATGACATGGTCAGACAAAAACCAACGCTCAACGATCAGATTCTCGAATGACCGAAATCGCGCCCGCGTGATGTTCAATATCTCCCAGATACTGTCACCACAGTCTCATCCGTGCAGCTGTGTATCGCTGCCTGTACTGCGCCACGCATCGCGCATTACGCGACTCCTTCCCCTTCCTCTCTCTCCGACGACGCATTTGTTGGCGAGACGCCACCACTGGTGCCTGGAGAGTGGCCGATTTGCGCCGACGAGTTAGAAGTTCTAGCGCAGCATACCCCTAGCAAGAGCCCAGGCAACAAGACCGCCACTGTCGTAGACACCACGATGGACATCCACGTCAAGGTAAGAGAAATCTTGCTGAGCTCTGTATCCGTGCTGATGTGCGAGATGTGAATAGCTTCTGGATATTTGGACAACGGGTAGATAGAATGTTAGCAAGATGGGGCATGCTCCTGGACTTCTGCTCTCCGGAGACGGAATCAGTATGTGCCAGGATTCTTGGGTATATCTGAGTTCTTGATCTTGTGAGCTGAACGAACTCGATTGGGACTGACGACATGACTATTGATGCAGATGTAACACAGGCCTCATACCGGTATGTGCACGGCGACCGTCACTCAGGTCGACACAGCAAGTACCCTATTTGCGCCACCTGAAGCGAGCCTGAAGCGATGCTGGTTCGCCTGGGCAATTACTACACACGACGTCACATAGGACCAGGGGTATGCTTCTTGTGTATTCTATGTATTTCATTGAAATGATTGCCCGGATTATTGCCTGCGTGACTTGGGCTCAGTCGCACGACCGTCTGCCCGTGCTTCGACTGCGTATGGCGGTCGTGAGTTCATCGTCCTCGTCCCGGCCGTCACCCATATACAGTGTTCGCGAGTCTTTTTGGACAGCGCGTGAGGGCGTTTTACGCTGATTCTCCATACGCATCCCACTAGGTGGTAGGTGCAGTTTGTTTGCTTGCCATAACCAGCCAAAAGCTAGGCGAACAAGAACCTGTGTTTAACCGGTTTTCATTCGAGAAAACTTGGAGACAAAACTTCCTTTTCCGCTAGTTTTGTCGCATTTCAGCCTCTTTTGGCCGGTTTTGCACCAATTTACGCACCAATTTCCCCCAATGTACAACCGGGGAACAATTGGTTCTTATTTTCCCAATTTTGGCCGGGTTTCTTCAAGAAAAAAACCGTGCTTACCACCCTGTGTCCAGTGCAACGTCCACATTCATAATCAATGGAAGCTTCGTTGGCCGAATAACTCTCCGTCCTGTGCGCTTCCAAGCGCGCATGCTATTTTCCATTTCTGGCGCACAGAGCATTCCTCACCCGCAGTTGGCAGATCATCCATGTGACGGTCAGAGAGACCCTTGATAGATACTGCGCGGCCGATATTCGGCGCACAGCTTGTTCATGACAGCGGCAGACTGGAACGAGGCTCAGCACACACACTGTCTCCGTCTTGCCTTTGTCCTCGACAGCTACCGTCTCCGTCCCCATTTCCCCTACGAGCCACAGTGCGCTCCAGCCTTCACTCGAATAGCTCTTTGCTTCATGCCCGCGGACACGGCTCCTCACGGTAAAACTGACGAAAATATGTCAGATAATAGCCGCGCTAAGGTGAGTGTCCTTAGTTCCCGCACGCCGCGCTCGCTTGAATGACTTGTTCTCGTTTGTGCAGGACAAGCCCGGCCTATCTGGATGGGCTGGAATCGAAGACCATCTCTTCACTAACGACGAAGGTAAGACCAAGGGATACGCCGACGACATCGACACCTTGCTCGTCTTCGTAAGTCTCTTCGGTGCTCGACGCTTTCCGTACGAATTCGCGCTTATGATCACCCCATCAAGGCCGGTCTCTTCTCCGCCATCCTCACAGCATTCGTCGTACAGACATACCAGATGCTCCAACCCGACAGCCAAGACACGACTAACCAGCTCCTCGCTTACAACAGCCAACTCCTCTCCCACGGCCACACCTACCCCGGAACTGACTATCACATCCCTCCCACCCTCAACATGACCATGACATCCGTCCTCGAGTCCCAGTCATTCTCTCCCTCAGCCTCGGCACGTTGGATCAATGTGCTCCTGTTCACCAGCCTTGTCCTCAGCCTCGCTGCCGCACTGTTCGGGATCCTGGCCAAGCAGTGGATCCGCGAGTACATGCTTTGGAACTCGCCACTCGCGACGCCTCGGGAAAACGTAGTGGTGCGGCAGATGCGATTCGAGGACTGGGAGTCGTGGAACGTCGATGCGACGATCGCCGCCGTTCCCGCACTACTCGAGATCGCAATGGTACTCTTCCTGATCGGCATGGTGATCCTTCTGTGGACGCTTGACGACGTTGTTGCAATTATCTTGACCGTCATCGTGTCCGCGTTCCTCCTTACTGTGTCTGCGTTCACCATCCTCCCTGTGCTCTTCCTCCGATGTCCATACCGCTCTCCGACGGCTCGAGCCTGCCTTGCATTGTTCCAGATCGTCCGAGCACTCATTTCATATCTCGTCAATGTTATGTGCGAGATTCGTCGTGTCACCGCCGCTCGGTGGAGACATGCCTGCGAGAAGCGGGGTGCACATACACTACATCACGGTCAGCCAGCGAGAGAGCCGACGCCTGTCTCAATTGACATGGAACATGCCCCCGGGAGCAGTTCGCCACATCATCCCATTCGGTCCACTCTACAGAATTCCCTAGTCCCCCCACTCGTCCATCTGCTGTCTCTTGTAAAATCACCGTTGGTGAAAACCGTGTCTTTTGCACAGTGCATATGGGACATAGTCTCTGTAGACTGGAGTAGAGAGCAGCTCCTTGTGGAAATGCAAGATGTTTCACCGAATGGCGACGAGCTCAAATTCCAAGCCGTGTCGTGGCCGCGGTATGTGAGAAATTGGCGGGAAAGAGACCTTGCGAGCCGGACATCGACCAAAGTTTGGACAGGCAGATGGCGCTCCCCATGGCAGGATGTTGGACAAGCTGCGAAGGTTGCCCTTATAAGTGAGGAGCGCGATTATGGGGAAGATGGGCAGCACCAGCCTCACTGGCGAGATGATTTGCTTGTGCTGAATGCGGCAGACGTGGAGCGCCTCCTAGTGGATCTATCAGAGGTTACGCTGCTTCTCCGAGCCTTATCATGGGTCGACCAGTCCTCTCAGGCTCCACGTGTCAAGACATACATTGACACCTGTCTCGAAACCATTCATTCAGACACAGTTGCAACGGCAGATTTTTGGCGTAGAGGTAACAATATTCCCGCAGCCGCCACATGGCTGATTGTCATCGCACTGGGTGATCAAAGGCTCCTTTTAAATCCCCTACGCATCTTTCTTCCAGCCAACAGTGGTGAACCACTCGAAACACGCATGCTTGGCCTAAGACAAGCCTCAGGCATCTGGATTCATCGATCCGACCCTAATGACTACGGAGAACTGCGCCAGAGACAGGAGCGGTCGCTTTCAATCACAGCCGCAGACAAGTCGTGTCAGCACATCATTCCTATCTTCGAGCGCACCATTGCGGCCGACATCAAACATATGTACCTACGCGAGAAATTGCTGCACGTCAGAGACCTGTGGCGAGCTGCAGAACTATTCCCGCTCCTCACTCAGACTGCTCGCGGCACTCCGCCAGTTCTGGCAGCTTATGAATCTCTTCTACGCCACGGTTGGCATGCATATCGAGACTTGCCACTTTACTTTGAAGTGTTCAAACTGGCCGATGAGCATGGACATATCAGTGTGAGCCCTACAGATAGATCTCTAGGTGAGTTTGTCTGGTTTGTCTCTCTTGAGCAGCCTGGTCATGCATGCTGTCTTTGCCTACCCCAGCTGTGCGCACACGAGATGAAACGGCTACTGACTACTCATCACTCATGCTCAATTGGTTTGAAGATGACCTGGCATTTGCTTCCGTTTCTCAGCTCCGAATCTTCCTTTGGGTCTCGTGGCAGTGGCTTGTCCGTGTAGAATCACAACACTTCCGAGACCTTAGCTCAACAGACTCCGAAGTACTGGAGAAGATTCACAAGGCACTAGAGGAGATTGCAAGCCGAGGTCTTTCTGATGGAGACAGTGTGGATAATTATGCTACAGTGACACACTCTCTGTGGTGGTTGGGAATGCGAGTCGACAGCATCACCACGGGAGAGGCTCCCTATGGCCTACCTGTGCGGCAACTTGTCCATACCTTTGAGAGGTGCTACCACAAGAGGGTGTTAGATGACACACAGCAAGTCAGGCGGGACCTGCATTGGTGTCTCCAACAAGCACACATGAACATGCAGGAGAGGTGCGAGGAGCCGAGCTGTCACTGGATCTCTCACACCTGCAATGAAGATAGTGAAGACAATGAAGACAATGAAAACTTTGAGAACTGTCCTCTGCTGTCCAAAGATATCGACCCTAATAGCCCCACTGGGGCTGCTGCAACTTCCGTACCTTCCAGACCTTCCAGCGCGCTGTCAGATACTCCAGCAGCTCTCTCTCAGCGACATGGGCCCAGCGACGCTGACACCGAGCAGATGCGCCCGGCGCCGCGCCCCCCTCTGACAAGCCCCACCACGACGGTACCGGCGCAAATGGATTTTCTCAATAGTTTGGATGCAGACTACTGTGACACCGGCTTTGTAGATGATTGGTTCCTCGCGTATCCACTGGTTGCACGCGGACGAGACAACGCGCTTGACGCCATTATCGATGAGACTGTCCCGCATGCAGCCCCGGCCACACCCTCGATCGTCCAATCCAGCGATGCAGACGCTCCGCTCGAGACTGCGTCACAAGCGAGTAGCGCATTCTCAGTCAATTTGAGACCCGTGCCGGACCCGGGGACCACGGGCGCAGGAGGCGGCGTCAGCCAGGAGGACGAGCGGTCCACGACGACGAACGAGGGCTGGGAGCCGCACGCCTGCCACGAGTTGGACACGGAAAGGGACGCTGTCCCGAATTCGGCGCGTTCGATGTCGGTCGTGCTGCCGCCGCCGTTGACGGCTCACGTTGGCCCCTCGACTCCACCTTCGAATACCTCATTGTTAGATGATTCAAAGTCTGCGGATGAGCCAACCTATCGTGCGTGGCAGTTTCAGAGCAGTGTTTAAACTCACTGACCACGATATATAGACAACTCACCTGACGCGGCGGAAGCCGGTGTTCGGCCCCAGGCGGAGCGGCGTATAAGCTCTCGGGACGCGTCGTCTTTGTTCCAGGTTCAGTCAGGAGATGTAGACCAGGGTATGGAAGAGTACGAAATGAGAGCTAACGATGGCGATGGTCCGGTGACTTCAGGCGCAGGAGAGTAGAGATGGAGCGCCACGGGAAGGCGGATGGTTTGTTGAAGGGCAGGTCACAGCAGAGTGGTGTACAGAGATAGACTAGTTGTATGTTTCATACACTTGATGCGTTTGCTACTGGCTTAGACTCGGCTCAGCTGCGCGTCATGATGGGTCACAGTCGAGCAACATCATTCAAGGTAGACGCACCAGAATATGTATGTTATGGCAGCGTATGGTGGCAGAATTACAGAGCATGTATCAGTGAAGAGTAAGAGATTGGATGAGCCTAATGCATTACCCACCTGCGGGCTGTTCGAGTATACAGTACTTAGAAGGGAGGGACATTCGGAAGGCTGATGTGTTCGACAGACGCGCTAACATTGAAGGCTCGCTGGTAGAGGATTCGGTGCGTCTGTTAATTTCTGAGACAAGACTGAGTCTAGGCCTTGTAATTGCGCTGGGTCGGTGAGGCACCTGAACAAGCTGGCGTGCAAGCCGTCCGCAAGTCTCTTCTGACGGTGACGGAGTAGGCTCGTATCTTATCTGGGTCTTTCCTGTAATATCCATGATCTTATCAGATAATTCTTACAAAGAAATATCGCGGCCCAGCCTGCGCACGCCATTCACCATGCTCACCCACGATTGCGCGCACCCCGACTCTTACTCCAGTCGACGATTCACTCGTCGCTAAGACGACAGTGGTCGATGAATGCTCTCCGCTCGCCTCGCAGCTGGCGGGCTTTTGCAGCGTCTTCCAGCTTCCGACCATGTCGTGTCCATCCACTCCAGTTCCACGGGACTGTCCTTCGTTTTCGTTCATTCCAACATCTCGCGCAGAATACGGACAAAGAAGCACCCAAACAGACTTTGAAGGGTACTGCAGGAACGACGTCGAAACCTCCAGCAGAGCCGTCACCTCCGAAAGCAGCACCAGATGACGCCGTGCACATCACGGTGAAGCAACAGCGAAAGAACGACTGGGAGATCGTCAAGCGGCTTTCAGGTAATTTGTGGCCAAAGGATGACTGGTCAACGAAGGCGAGAGTGGTGGTTGGCATGAGTCTCTTAGTTGCGGGAAAGGTGCGTTTGCAGGCTCTCTGGCATGTCTCAAGCTGACCGTTTGACTAGGTGCTTAACGTTCAAGTCCCTCTGCTCTTCAAGAACATCATAGACTCTTTGAACATCCCAGTGACGGATGACTCAACAGTATGGGTTGTTGCAGGCTCGCTGATATTAGGATGTAAGCTGGAGCAGCTCGTGTCGATTGGATGTTACCAACTGGTCTGTAGACGGTGCTGCAAGAATCGGTGCGACGCTATTCGGGGAACTGCTCAACGCTGTGTTTGCCAATGTTGGCCAGCGTGCTATCCGCAGAGTGGCACGTGAGACATTCGAGCATCTCCTCAACCTTGACCTCAAGTTTCATCTGTCTCGGCAAACTGGAGGCCTTACGAGAGCTATCGACAGGGGAACTAAGTGAGTTGCAACACCTCTATTCGCTCTTTTGTACTCATGCTCCTCTGCAGGGGTATTACATTTATCCTACAAGCAATTATATTTCGCATCGTACCCACGGCACTTGAGATTTCGCTCGTGTGTGGCATCTTGGTAGGTCTGCTTCGTCACAGATATGTATCATGCTAACGCTTATAGCATGACAGACGTACAATTATGGGTGGAATTTTGCTGCGATAACATTGGTCGCGATGGGCGCATATACTTGGTTTACAGTGCGAACGACTGCGTGGAGGTTGGTCATGAAGCTCAAGCTGCGCTTTATAGACCTGACAAGAGCTTGGATAGGACACGATTCCGGCGGGAGGCTAACGCTGCGGATAACAAGGCCGCCACTGTTGCCGTAGACTCATTGATCAACTACGAGGCCGTCAAGGTGAGCGCACCGCATCTTGAGCGCGGAAGTGAGTCTGATTTGGACATTTCAGCACTTCAATAACGAGAAGTACGAGATCGGGCAGTATGACAAGCATTTGAAGTCGTACGAGAAAGCTGGTCTGAAGATTGCGACATCACTGGCATACCTCAACTCCGGACAGAATATCATCTTCTCCGGCGCACTGACTGCCATGATGCTCCTCGCAGCACAGGGCGTGCTTAAAGGTTAGCTTGTCCAGGATTGCCTCGTAGAATGACATTGACGCAACGTCCGTAGGAACGATGACTGTCGGCGATCTCGTCATGATTAACCAGCTTGTGTTCCAGCTATCGCTTCCTCTGAACTTCCTTGGCACTATCTACCGCGAGATGAGACAAAGCTTGTTGGATCTCGAAATTCTATTCAACTTGCAGACTAAGAATCAACCACCCAAGGTGCGCCTACAAGTGTAGTGATTTGTATCGGAATCGAGCCTTACTGGACCTCCAGGATAAACCAGACGCGAAGCCGCTCGAGCTCAAGGGTGGCTCCATCCGGTTCGAGAACGTGCAATTCGCATATCACCCTGACCGACAAATCTTCAGTGACCTGAGTTTCGCGATTCCTGCTGGCAAGAAGGTTGCATTCGTCGGTCCATCTGGCTGTGGCAAGTCCACGATCGTGCGCCTACTCTACCGCTTCTATGTACCCTCGTCGGGTAAGATCTACATCGACGACCAGGAGCTCCACGACCTGCAGATTGAGAGTGTGCGGCGGGCGATTGGCGTCGTGCCGCAGGACACGCCGCTGTTCCACTCGGACGTCCTACACAATATCCGATATGGACGCTTGGACGCGAGCGACGAGGAGGTGCGAGAGGCGGCGCGCAAGGCGCACGTGCACGAGGCGGTGATGCGCTTGCCTGAGGGTTACGCGACTAAGGTCGGCGAGCGCGGTCTCATGATCTCGGGTGGCGAGAAGCAGCGACTGGCGGTAGCGAGAGTACTGCTCAAGGACCCACCAATTTTGTTCTTTGACGAGGCGGTGAGCTACTATCTCTAGCCCCCTGACGGCTCATGGCTGACCGCACTCTGCTGTAGACTTCAGCGCTGGACGCGCACACTGAGACCGAGCTCATGAAGAATATCAACTCGCTGCTGCAGGAGAAGTCGCGCACGTCAATCTTCATCGCCCACCGTCTCCGCACGGTGGTAGAGTCAGGTTCGTTGGCAGTTTCCTCTTTCCTAGCGGCATGATTTTTAATACTCTTGTTAGACCTGATTATGGTAATGAACGAGGGCCGAATCATCGAGCAGGGCACACACGAGGAACTCATGCGTTCCGGCGGCCTCTATCACAGCATGTGGGTCGAGCAAGCGTCACACATGGAATTTGACGTCCCGGCTGAGAGTAAACCTGAGTAACAGTAATTTATTTTATATGACCTTCGCTATACCTCCAGCTCATAATAAGTAATTCTGAAGAGACTCTGGATGGTCCCAGCGTTCGATTATATAAATGCATGGGGCTTACGTAAGCATCCAAATGCGGCCGTCCTCCGAAGAGCCTGGCGCAACTCTGGTGCGCAGTCTCCCTAAGGCTGGGGCTAGTGACCAGAATGTACAATGCGCATTGGACTCCTTCGTAAGTGCATATTAACCACTGGTGTGTACGCTTCATTCTGCTCGTCTTTACTATTAGCCACTAGCGGGATATACAGTATTACGCTCGCTTCGTAGACTCCGAGTCGTTGGCTGACAGCTGACGCAGGTGTTTTTCTCTCGTTGCATTGTAACGCGTGGTCTTCATAAGATGGTCCAGAGCCGTTCGGTATGAAGATAGACGATTTGCAGTGCGGCTTCCGTGTATCTCGCGCTGAACGTCTGGCTTTACTCCATGCCGCTACCGTGACTATAAAAGAGCGTGCACAACTACGCACCATACACGCTACACTCAAAGGCAAAAACTTAGAACTTTTCAAAAACGAGGTCGCTAGCATGGAACAGACGAGCTCTCCCGCCCCCAGCTCCTATCTGGAGATTGGGTACCTGTCAGAGCCCGAGAGGCTATGGCTAGTGGAAGCATACCGCGAACACTTCAGCGAGGACCCTGCCGCACAGCGGAGTCTTGACACGTTACGTAATCTATACTCGAAGGCCAAGTTCGAGAGCATGAAGTTGGGAAAAGAGATATGCAGCCCCTCGGTGCGTAGTCTGCTCCTCCATAGTATAC
>NW_006767630.1:3907991-3917097 GCF_000300595.1 Phanerochaete carnosa HHB-10118-sp | reverse complement strand
GCAACTCTGGTGCGCAGTCTCCCTAAGGCTGGGGCTAGTGACCAGAATGTACAATGCGCATTGGACTCCTTCGTAAGTGCATATTAACCACTGGCGTGTACGCTCCATTCTGCTCGTCTTTACTATTAGCCACTAGCGGGATATACAGTATTACGCTCGCTTCGTAGACTCCGAGTCGTTGGCTGACAGCTGACGCAGGTGTTTTTTTCTCGTTGCATGGTAACGCGTGGTCTTCATAAGATGGTCCAGAGCCGTTCGGTATGAAGGTAGACGATTTGCAGTGCGGCTTCCGTGTATCTCGCGCTGAACGTCTGGCTTTACTCCATGCTGCTACCGTGACTATAAAAGAGCGCGCACAACTACGCACCATACACACTAGACTCAAAGGCAAAAACTTAGAACTTTTCAAAAACGAGGTCGCTAGCATGGAACAGACGAGCTCTCCCGCCCCCAGCTCCTATCTGGAGATTGGGTACCTGTCAGAGCCCGAGAGGCTATGGCTAGCGGAAGCATACCGCGAACACTTCAGCGAGGACCCTGCCGCACATCGGAGTCTTGACACGTTACGTAATCTATACTCGAAGGCCAAGTTCGAGAGCATGAAGTTGGGAAAAGAGATATGCAGCCCCTCGGTGCGTAGTCTGCTCCTGCATAGTATACGAAAGCCCTTGCTGACGGTCCACAGCAATCCGTGGACGCTGTTAGCGAGTGTTTCGGTGCTACTAGACGCTTTGAATTGAGCAACTCAAGCAACATGTTCTTCGAAGACGACTACCCTCAGCCAACCTTCGCCCTTCAAGAGTGCTCGAGTGCAACTGCCATCTAGCAGACTCTCTTACTTCGGAGAAATGTCCCGGTTAGCGTCGAAATAAGATGCGCTTGGACTGGAAAATCCTCTTGCGTGGACGAAGAAGAGCCTGATAGAACGAAGGAGATCGCTACCCAGGCCATCGACTACGCACGACCCCAGCTCACATCTCGCCCCTTTGAGTTCTTCTCAATTTATCTCCTCATCTGTGGGTCAGTCATCTCTATCTCCGTGCTCGACCGCAGCGGCGCCGTTCATAGTTCTGAGATGAAGGTCTGAGACGGAGACGGCTGGACAGAGGAGTTCATTAGGGTTGCGCGGCGCCTGCTGCTTGACCTCTCATCGGCCGAGCTTGGACAGGGACCATTCGTGGAGCTCGTCTCTGGCGACGAGGAAGACCCCGGGGCGGCGGGTTCTTGTCCTTAATCGTTCGCGCTTAGGAGCGGCTTGCAGTCCTCCAGTCAAGGTTCGCGGATTACGATTGGCAGTCCAATCTGGCCTACTTTCGATTTCGCCGGCCGCGGGAATCCGGCGTAGAACGCACTTCAACCCTCTGATTCCCGCTCGCGCCACGTTACTCATCTTCTCCGGATTGACCAGCGCGACCTACAAAGGAGGTCAAAGCCCGCGAATTACTAGTATTTGAAGGACGAGCGGTTTGCTGGTGCACCTGGGATCACCGAATGTTTGGCTGAAGAAGACGTTAAGGCTGTCGACAAGAACGGTGATGCTGCTAGTTCGTCCGACAACGCTCTTCTGCCGGTAGATTTTCTGCTGGAGCGAAAACGGCGCTTCACAAAGTGATGCTTGCCTCTGTTGAAAAACCTCTCTGGGAGTATGATTCCCCGGGCCATTTCGTTCGTGCTCCCGCTGCTATTGTGAAAGGTAAGAGTCAGCTCCCGTCTGAGGTTTAAAGGCCAGCTGCCTATTGCTTCGTAGGTATCTCGTTCCTTGAACAGCACGGTATCTGCCATCGATTATTGAGTCCAGGGAACGTTCTCCTTTTTGCATGTCTGCGCGAGGGTTGCGAGGCATTCT
Source organism: Phanerochaete carnosa HHB-10118-sp (assembly GCF_000300595.1). Classification (NCBI taxonomy): domain Eukaryota; kingdom Fungi; phylum Basidiomycota; class Agaricomycetes; order Polyporales; family Phanerochaetaceae; genus Phanerochaete; species Phanerochaete carnosa. The sequence goes on along the minus strand of NW_006767630.1, from coordinate 3,915,251 downwards.
TTTTTGATTTTGAATTCGCGAGCACCAAGGAATGGGGAGTCGAAGGACATCCGGAGTTTTCTGTTAGGCACGGAACGCAGATGCAGGCGCGCGTCAGCTGTCAGCGACTCCGCGCCTCTTTGACGCAAATATCTGACCTTATACTGCGTCGGGGGTCCTTTCAATTTATGGCCACAGACATGCTGTCGAATGCGATCTTGCAGAATTCTGGATGCTTGACGCCCGGTACTCCCATTGCGCACGCCACGAAGCACGACTTGGAATTCCCGGTATGGATCGCGGAGTATACTCTCTATCATCATGCCTGGGATAAATTCAAGCATCTCGGAATAATCGACCCTAGCTACAGGGCCGTTCGCAATGCGTTCGAGGCAGACTTCGGTCTGCTACGCGCATCAGCCATACAGACCCGCCGGACGACAGTCTATACTCATAAACTCGGAGACGAGCACCTCAAGTGCATAACCGAGGACTTTATGGATGAAGGGCTTAGAGACATTTTGGCTGGGATGCTCACGATAGTGCAGGCGCAAAACCCAGGATCCGCAACGGACCCTGCCGCGACGAACATCAGGTTTTGGGAGATGCCAGGACATGGCAGGCAGGCGGGTGACGCCAAAGATACGACCTGTAATGGTTTGCAGAGATCACTAGAAATATATCTGGAGCTCAAGTGCCTTTAATATGTTGTCTCAGGGGAATATTCTTGGAAATGTTAGCCCAAAATTGGCTCGGAAGGAGCCTTAGCTTATGAGTCAGATTATCAACAGGACAATCTGGTGCAAAAATGCAGCATTCTTACCTCAATTTCCCCCATTGTATTTCGAAGAGCAACAAACCAGTCGTCGAAGCTACCTACCTCGAGTCGCTCAAAGCCAGGGTGCTTTGCAGAGGCCGCTCTCGGAACATGCCGAACGCCACAAAGCTTTGACCCAAACAAGCAAAGTGGGAAACGGATGTTGGTTTTCGCCTCCATTTGCCCATACCGACCGCCCGGCTTGGCGCTTGTTCCTCTCCATGTTACGGTCTCGGTCTCAGAGGCAAAGCACCCTTGGGGCCTTTCCTTCGGACGATTCTCTTTCCTCGTTGTCCCAGCGCGAAAACACGCCAATCATTGTCACCCCTGCAACACCACTAGCGCCGTCAAGATCGCCCAGTCCTCGTCGGATTACGCTGCGTCGACCGATCAGACAGAATGAATCAGAGGTTGTGCAGCGATCTGTTTGCTTGTGGGTTACTTGGATGCTCTTTAGCCTCTGCATCTTGTGTTTTCTGTACTTTGTCAAGGCGACACACTGGGAAGCTGCCGGCACCTCTATCCAGCACACTCCGCCAGTCTCGAAACTCTTTGGGGAACTAAAGAACAAGATATCATCCGCGAAATTTGGTGCTAGTCATCTTGGGACTGGCAGTAAGTCGCCGGCACACTTGGAAGTGAAACAGGAAACTCTTGGTTTGGCTACCTCTACTCGCACGTCGCACTGGCCGCCGATGATCACCGTTGTCCCTGAAGCTCCACCTTCGCCCGAGGCAATGCGTATTGGTCTCACGTCTACCGCTGTCGACACTCAGTTCTGCCAAGGCCAAGATAGATGTCGCATACTGCTGCCCCTGTGGATCGGCGAGCAAGAGTCGCGGGGGCGCATGCACCTGACGCAGCTAGTACACCTTGCATCCGCGCTGAACAGGACGCTTGTGCTGCCCAACGTTGGCAAGAGCCGACTCGGACTCTGCGGCAAGTGGTCTTTCGAGGCGTACTACGACACTGGCAGCATCGCGCGGCAGATGAAGGATGTCACAGGCGGCGCTGGACGCGTCATGCTCATGGACGACTTTAAGACGTGGCTCGACATGCGTCCGGAGGCCCCGCACGGCCAGCTGCTATTCTTCCAAGAGAACTTCACGTCAGAGGCACAGGGCGCATTCGCGGACAGCGAGGAAGGGCTCTCTCTATTCGCCGACGAGCATGTCCTACACGCGGGCGATGCTAGGCTGAAGAATGCATATTGCTTAAAGACAAAGTTCCGAGGACTCAAGCTCGACGGACACTACCCGCTTTCGCTGTACATGACACCGCCCGATCCACTCGTGACCGGTCCCCCGGACGTCCCCTCAGGCGAGCACTTCGTCAACATGCTTGAGCGGCACGAAGCCACGCGCGTCTCTTCCGGCGCCGGCACACTGCCCGGCATCCAAGACCCTCTCTCGTCCGAACACCAAGCATCCCCCCCGCCCGACGTCCTCGTCGTGCACTGGGACCTGCGCCACCTACCCTTCGCGTCGCCGCCGGCCCTGCCCCCGCTCGAGTACTCCGCCGCGCTCTGGGCGCACGCGCGCCGGCTGTTGGCGCCGCATGAGCCGTACGCAGCTGTGCACTGGCGCATGGAGACCGTCGACCCGGGCGCGCTTCCCGACTGCGCGGACGCGCTCGTCGACACGCTGAGCACGCTCCTCGCGGACCCCGCGCTCGCTGCGGGCGTCAAGACCATCTGGCTCGCGACGGACGTGCCCTGGGTCGCAGACCCCGCCGCCGCCGCACCCGTGCACAGCCCCGAGCAGCGCTCGAACACGTTCAGGTCGTTCGAGAAGGAACACTTCGAGGCGATCGAGATCGTGAAGGCGGCGTTCGCGGCCGATGGCCCGCTGGAGGGGTGGAACTTGACAGGCCTGGGCGAGGAGATCCAGCGCTACAGGGCGACAAGCACGGGCGAAGAGTTGGAGCTAGCGTACGAGGATGACACTGGATTATTGTGGGAAGACTCTGGAATCTGGGGAATCTTGGACAAGATGGCGGCAATGCAATCAACGCTGTTCGTCAGTGGCGCGAGGGGATGTGGCAGAGTCAGGTGTGTCCACTTATTCTTGCGCTTTGCAGCAGATCATAACCTAGCGAGACAGTTCTTTCACAAGGCAGATAGTCGACTACAGAGCGGAAAATCGTGGCAGCGACGCACCCAGGAATGTAGTAGAGCTTTTCGGATGAATGTCATATTTCTCCTACCGCGTCCGAGATAGCCATAGCATAAGCAGGGCATGGGAAAGCTCATACTACAATTTTGCGACAAAAGACAAGGAGGAAATGGATGTAGAAAGCCACCCGCCAGCATAGTGAAGAGGGTCGCCGAGACGACCCCTCCGGCATCCCCACGCCGCCCCTGTAGCGTGAGGAATACGGCGATGAGCTGCTGTCACACACGACCCTACTCCCGAGGAGCACCCCTGCCGACACCGGCAAATTGTGGCCGGAACTCGCTGGGAGCACCACCCTCCTTCTTCCTGTACTCGTCGCGGTCGGGACGGGGGGCACGGTAGGCACCCTCGCCACCAGGGCGGAGACCAGCGGGGCGGGGAGGACGAGCCGCCTTCTTGTGTGTGGCGGGAACGATCTCGGCGGGCAGGTGAAGCCTGTGCTCGTAGGTTACAAGATGCTAGTTCTCCATACGGTGATAGCACGCACCACTCGCGGAGGTACTCAACACCCTCGGGGGTGAGGACGTAGTAGTAATACTGCCACGAGAACTGGGTCTTCACAAGGCCCTTAGAAGTAAGGCTTTGCATGGCCTTGATGACCTCCAGGTTGGGGACATCTAGGTCTTCATGCTTCGGCGCGTTGTAGTCCTTCTTGGCGACCAAGACACCCTCTGCAGATTTTGTTAGCCAAAGCTTCTTTCTGTAATACGTCCAATACTCGCACCCTTGAAGAGGTTCTCGTAGATGGTGCGCCTGTTCTGCTTGGTAATGATCATGCTGGGCGGGTCGAGTACGGAGGTCGGTAGCTTCGTTGGTTCAGTACAGACTGTCGCATTCAGCAGACAATCTGAAACTCACTGCGACAAAATGCTCGCACTAATCCGGCTGCAGCGACACGGATATAGTCAGCATGAGATCTCTCTAGCCTGCATACTGGGGACCCGTTATCTATCGTAAATCGTCCCCATCCACCCCGCCAAAGTCCACCAGCCCGCACAAAATCACTACCAGCAGCATCCAACGGATCCATAGAAGCGACTGGCGGCACTTACGTAGCGTCGAGGGGCGAGGGGTCGTGCGGAGAGGTCTTGACGTCGAGCTGAATGAGAGCTTCGTTGATCCAGGGCGTCTATTCGTCGGCGTATAGACCTGAAATGGAAATTCTCCACCCACGTGGTTCTCGGCCGTGGCGAAGCGCCACTGCCACTGCCAGCCTTCGCGTTCCTCAAACCGCGTTCAATACGGTGTGCATTGGACGATTTCACAGGTCTGCCAGCCCCAGACTATAGCATAGTAGGGCCGGTAATCAGCAGCAGTATAGCTTCAAACACTCCAACGGCAGCCGCTCAAGGTATTCGCATGCCATGGGTTGCAACATCCTTATTGGTGAACGTCACGTCTTGCCCGACCAGGAAATCCGCGATACCAGGTGTACCGGTGAGCTGCTTCTCTTTCAGGTATTTGTAAATTTTGGCCTCTAGCCTGCGATCATCGGGATGCCAAGCGCTCTTCATGATGTACTCCGCACCTACAGCACCAGCCGTGGCTCGCTCAACCTTCCGAACGACAGCCCCGCGACTCGGAAGGGAGTAGGATGTCCCGGTAGAGTGGCCGGTTGTCATCAAAGAATTCTCACCAGCAGCAGGCTGCCAATCGCCGTCGAGCGTTGAAAGGGAAAAACAAGGAATGTTGCTCTCCGAAGCATTGCGGCTCTCGGCCAATTTCTATATCTGTAAGGTCATGTAGGAGCCTCCGGACGACGACGAAGTCGTCTGCGGGTCCCCATTCATCTCATACTACTGTCTGGGGGCTGTGTACGATACCGCCGCGATCGCAGACGGAGACGTGGAATAATGATCCATAATTGAGCAAGGCGATGGAGAGGAGTTGGGACGGGCGACGGGAAAGGTGAACTTGAGTGTAGTCCCCGGCCTGGGCGATGGTGTTCTTAAGTCTGCGAGGATGGTCGCTGTTACGCTGAAGGGGGGTCTCGATCCGTGAGCACTTGTTCTCTAAGCATGCGAGAATAGCCCTCCATATAACGCCAGCCGATTCTAGATGTCAGCGGCCAGCTCTAGTCGCTCGCAGAGGACGAAATACAGTTTCAGAAGGCTGAAGTTTGGAAAGCTATCATCGAGGGTTTCCGAGGCCGCGTGATAGGTACTGATTCAGATAGCAAGAGAGCAAGATCAACGCACATTAGGCGAGTACATTTCTCTTTATCTTCTTCTACACATTGTCTCACACATGCGCCTCCCGCAGAGTGTTCAGCGCCTCTTCGACGACTTAGGATTCCAGGAGGTGCTGGCGACACCGATCCGTCCAATCTTTGTCAGCAGTGGAAAGCGATCCAATACGTAAATAGTGGCTGAGAATTGCATTGCTGATGTTCCTGTTTTCCCCGAGCTCAGTCTGCAGAACCCCATGGTTCTCATTTAGTGAGCTGGCCGTGAAATCGATCACGTTTCCTTGCGACTTCAGGGTAGGAGGACTATCAGGGAATATACTGAACATGTGATTAAACGGTAAGTATATGGTTTTGAGACGAATAAAGCGTGGTGGGGGAGACTGACTTCCGTATACGAGGACTGCGAGCTATCTTTTGAAAGCCGCGTTTTCGCGCGATACACCCCTGCTGTCCGCCTGCGGCAGACGATATCAAAATAGCAGATGTAACTAAAGAGTGAATGAATGACCACAGGCACCGAGATTTGGATACACCCCTGTTTCTGCGCTGGTACGCACGGCACAAAAACTCGATGCCTCAAGTCAGTAAATCGGCAACAATGAGAGCAAAAATTCTACATATTCAGGTTCAATAGATTTTCCCGAGCTGGTATTCGGGACGAGAGATGCAGATGGGTGTTACCGAGGCCGGTCACGCATTAATGCGGTCGTGGAGCAACAAGTGTTCCTGGTGACTGCCGCATTTGGACGATTACATAAGCCTTTCGATCTTCCAAGCTCACCGACTCGTAACAACATCCATCGCCCGTGGTGTTCGTCTCTCGCCAGTATGGAATAATTGTCCAAGGTAGTACTAGGATTAGACGTCAGACATGCGTGCAAGATTGACCCGAGATTTTCCCATGACCAATTGAGGCTCAAATTCCCTCATCCACAGGCACGGATCAATTCTAATTGACACTGTCGTGATTCTCCGCCGCAGAGCGCGTTGGACGATGGTTCTATCGCGAGGAAATTTACGTAAGTTGTGAGTCGTCTCAGTTTTGGGGGCAGCCCCGTGGCTGGGTCGCGAGGCAGGGTATACACTTACAGGGCTTCGGGCCATGATTATTCGCGACCTGGTTCCATGCCGCCGACGGGCCAAAACTCATCCTAAGTTCCTCTATATTGCGTGTACGTCCGGGGTGTATCGGATCCAACCATTTTCTCCTCCGACCTGTGTCGGTCACACGTAAGGCATGGCAAGCACGGTTCACCGGAGACTGGTGACCTCCGCAGGACAGCATATCACACGCCACGGCGCCACCTTCCCAGAGGAATGGAGGACTGCGTAGGAGAAAAGCTTCGGCCTTAATTGCAAAGTTATAGCTGATAAGCGACGCGCAAGGTAAATGCGGAGAGTGAGTCCCTTAGCTCTTTCTTTGATGTTCCCCTCGTCCCGTGGAACACCCACATGGTATGCATCGCACGCTTGAGTGACAAAGATAAATGCGGAGAGTGCGGCGGTCATCGGCCAGCTACCCACTTTGCTTCCCGTGCACTACAGCACCTTCCATATACGGCGAGGGGAGTATGAAGCGCCCAGAGCTGGAGCCACCACCAGTACTGGTGCAGCGTCCACGATCCTACAGATCAGACCGCAGCCTTCACAGGGTCGTGGTTGATACCTGCATGATAACAAGCCCCAGCGACACACCAACCCCGGCAAAGGAGGGGCCGGACAACGGTCCATGGCGAAACTCTCCCGAAGGTCATGGTCTCAGAGCGTTCCGGAGCCTGAGCTGGAAGAACGTCGCCAAGGGGCGGAGAGAGCCGTGAGAGCTGGTGAAGACCACGGCGAGTGGAGCTCCAGACCGCCGGTGGTCCCAGCATGTCGGTGGATCAGGAGCAGCGTCGCCGGCTAGGAGGAAAACCCTCACGAATCGAGGTTTAACGATGTCACGGGAGCATTGCAAGAAACTGGAGGATCATCGTCCACGGTCGCAGCCTGTCCGGCCCTAGGATCCGTACATGCACGACTCTGAGCCCTGGGGTGCCTGGAGCGTTCCGCTAAAGATAGCGGGAATAGGCGGTATGTGGCCAGGGTTCCCTGGGTGTCCATGG
>NW_006767630.1:3903575-3907971 GCF_000300595.1 Phanerochaete carnosa HHB-10118-sp | reverse complement strand
AGTCCCTTAGCTCTTTCTTTGATGTTCCCCTCGTCCCGTGGAACACCCACATGGTATGCATCGCACGCTTGAGTGACAAAGATAAATGCGGAGAGTGCGGCGGTCATCGGCCAGCTACCCACTTTGCTTCCCGTGCACTACAGCACCTTCCATATACGGCGAGGGGAGTATGAAGCGCCCAGAGCTGGAGCCACCACCAGTACTGGTGCAGCGTCCACGATCCTACAGATCAGACCGCAGCCTTCACAGGGTCGTGGTTGATACCTGCATGATAACAAGCCCCAGCGACACACCAACCCCGGCAAAGGAGGGGCCGGACAACGGTCCATGGCGAGACTCTCCCGAAGGTCATGGTCTCAGAGCGTTCCGGAGCCTGAGCTGGAAGAACGTCGCCAAGGGGCGGAGAGAGCCGTGAGAGCTGGTGAAGACCACGGCGAGTGGAGCTCCAGACCGCCGGTGGTCCCAGCATGTCGGTGGATCAGGAGCAGCGTCGCCGGCTAGGAGGAAAACCCTCACGAATCGAGGTTTAACGATGTCACGGGAGCATTGCAAGAAACTGGAGGATCATCGTCCACGGTCGCAGCCTGTCCGGCCCTAGGATCCGTACATGCACGACTCTGAGCCCTGGGGTGCCTGGAGCGTTCCGCTAAAGATAGCGGGAATAGGCGGTATGTGGCCAGGGTCCCTGGGTGTCCATGGTGTATAAGGTTGCCTCGAGGCGAGATCCCAGTCCACTCGTTCTCCCGCCGTGCCACAGGAGCATGTTTCAGACCTTGCAAATGAAGTTGTTCATGCCGATCTAGGCGACCTATTGAACGGCTGAAGGATCGGAGCGAAGTCGTCATCTGTGTTGAACATGCCTCGTACCTGCTGTGCTGACATGGGTTCGTCCGCAGCGTGTACTTGGACGATGCTCGTCGGAAGAGGCATCTGTTTGAAGTTAGGCAATGTCAACTTCATGCAGAGCCGAAAGTAAGTCGTCAATTGACTCGGATGATGTCAGCAGCGAAGAACATACCCCCGGATCTTCAAGGATGCCATCGCGAGATGTGGTGAAATCTTCGCCTGCACCACTGTGGTATCTGCACGAAGGCCATTTTGCCACGACCGGCAGACGCAGGACCTAATTGACCTTTCGAAGCCGGTCGAAGGCACCGAGGCAGTGCACGAAGATTCCGGCGCTTACCATGCATCTTGCAACAATCTCTCACCACGACCTCCTCACGGGAATGGTACTTATCCTAGGGCGACATGTGTCTCTGCTAGACAACAGTGCAATGATGATCAGCAAACTGTGACTTGTGGCCAACAGCTCCATGACAATGCACCCCCAGAATCGGATCCGACGATGGCAGAGACGTACTTCGCCCAACGCCAGCAAACAATGTGGCCGCAGAGGTAGCTTGTTCATCCTGTTCGATGAGCCACGCCACACTCATATCATCGTGCCGCTGGTTTCAGGAGGCAGCATGGCATCACCAAGGGGCTCATGTGCCAGATCCAAGGGCCAGGTTGCGGGGCAAATCGTTGCAAAACGAGGCAGGGAGGCTTGGGTTCTCTGACGGGGAAGATTGATTGTATGGCCACATCTCCACAACAAACGTTCCTCTGAGCCCTTTCCTAGTCGTCACCGGACTATGGTTCGAGAAGACTTCGCCGGTTGTCAGAGATCGGGGAGCGAGACAAAAAGTGAGCGCTTTGGTTTTTGTCTGCTGCATTGCTTACAGATGGGGCGGTCGGCAGGCCCTTTTGTATGGTCGGTACGATGCTCAGGCCTGGCTCTGCAAGAACCAATGTTAACAATAAAAACAGCGGATAGCCCAGCGCGTGAGGCGAGCAACACAAAAGACGAGAGCCGGCAATCTCCCAAATGACACGGAAGGACCGGGCGCTTAGGGAAGGCGTTTCACAATTATGTGGGATGGGCCAGCACCGACATGGACTCACGAACTTTGGAAAGCGACTCGCTTTACCGCAACGCTTTGGAGTATAAAACAGCGCAGACAATTGCAGAGATGGCACAAGCGCAAGCACCTCGCGTCTCGCATCTCACGAAAACTCCCCGATCCATCCCACCACCGCCTCCATAGCTACTATGTACGCTCAGCCGGCTGCGGCCAACTACTATTCCTCCCCGTCGCACCCCACTCCTAAGCAACGGGGCTATCGCATGTGCGATTCATGTGGCACCATCGAGCAGCCAAACACCCGCTTCCGCTTGTGTGGTGGTTGCGTGAGTGTCCCTGTCTGGCATTGTTTGCATCAGAAGGACTGACCCCTCCGTTCCATATCGCCCACAGATGACAACACAGTACTGCGTCAGTACCCCTTTCGGTTATGATCGTGTGTCATGAGCTGACATTAGACCGTAGTCCCAGGAATGCCAAAAGTCGCATTGGGCTTCGCATAAGGCGATCTGCCAACACACCTCCAGCCAGATCTCAACTTCCAAGCAACACGCCATGGGAACTGGCATCGACGAAGACGTCGTCAGGGGCCTCCGAAAATTCACTTCTGCGCACTCTACTCTTCTCGGGTGGGCCGGGTTCCAGGCGCTACAGCTCAAGCGTATGCCCTCGAATGTTCGCCAGCAAGCGCTCCTCGTCGAGCTGAATTATCGTCCGTCGTCCGATTCTCTCCGTCGGTTAGTATCCGAACGCCTTGGTCGTCAAACGCGCGCCACTGACCTATTCATACGCAGCTTCTCAGTAAAGGCGACACACCTTGTCCCTCGGACATATGTCACAGACAACGATCCGCTCGTCGGCGAAGACATCCGCCGTCGCGAGGAGCGGTGTCGTAAGACCGGCGGTATCGGCACGGCTGTCATCATCATCCAGTGCGGCGAGATCAGTCAGGTAATGCCCGTCGAGGTCGACTCGCCGTCCAAGATTTCATGGGACTCGCGCGACGACTGGCTCGACGTGCTCCGGCACTTTGTCGACACCGGCCGCACGGACTTCAAGCCGGTATCGACGACGTCCAGGGGGTGAGTCGCCACTAGCTTCGGCCCGACTGTTCCATACCTCAGTCCTGACACGAGGCGTTTTCGCAGGATCGTCTACGGATAAGCACGCACACGATGCACTGCGCTTTGCTCTTCCCATACTAGACTGGCTCCATTTCGGCCTCATTTTTTTGGCGGCGGCGATCGTCGCGTGGGCGTGCAGGCCGCGCCTGACCCGTTCCCCCTCCGCCCCACCTCCGATTCAAGGACACTCTGTTCGCACTGTACCATATTGCATCCTTTCGTCGCTTTCTAGTTCCGTGCCGTCCTGCCTTCGGCTCTTCGGTTCTTCGTTTCGTTCCTCATCACCTCATCGCCTTCTCCATACCTTACGTTCAGAGTACGATAAGTTATGCCTATATTTTTCCCCATGTAGCTCAAAATGTACCACTATGACGACGACTTTTTGTACCATCTACTGCGCTCTTTGTTACATTCCGAGCCCAGCCTTGAGCCCACTGCCAGGCTTTTTGGGCCGGGCTTGATGGGTTCGCGGGCTTTGAGGCCCGGCCCGCACATCACTAAGTGCTACTGTGAGCTGTGAAACTTGCGCTCAGAAATTCACTCTGATGTGCGAAGGCAAAAGAGCGGATAGCTTGGGGATGTGCAGATGGGGCTTGTATACGCCTGCAATGTGAATTTAGAAATCTGACAAGAAATGGATGTACTCCGCTCTAAAGAATCTATGCATGGGAATGCTACATGTTAATATTGTGAGTCTCTTCCAAGTCCCTGAAGTCCTTGCTAGGTCCATGGGTAGAACGGAAGCCGAGTCACATAGCCGCTTCAACAGTCCCAAGATGGAAGCCAGAAGAAAAGGAACAAGACCGACTCGACAGTGTCCCCGACGTCGTCGTGTATCGATGTCACGACCTAGGCCAGGGTAGAGTAGAGGTAGGAGTCGGGGAAAGCCCCCTTAATATGCTCCGCAATCCAGTAGTACGGCGACGCATAGGTAACGTCGATAGAGTCTATCTGGCTGCAGGTTCCGCCGGTGATAATGCCGACGATGCGACTTTTGGCGTCAATGACAACAGACTCGGAATCCCCGGGGGCGGAGAAAACGCCATCCTTCTTGTCATATGAATGGATTGCTATTTCCATGGATGTCGAACGGATGCCAGAGTCGTCATATTCCCAGACAAAGGATTCAATGCCGGTCGCTCGACTGATGGTGACATCGGTGGTGTTGCTGTTCTTGACGACGATGAGACACAGTTCCCCATTCTTGTCGAGCATGGTCGGGTGGCGCAGCTCGTCTTCCTTGATGACACCTCAAAGTTGTAGGAGGCCGTCATCCAGATATTTGAAGGAGGTGCGGGACTTGGCATGAGAGTACATCTTGCTCATGAAATCGTCGGGCATAAGTCTGGCTCCTGAGTATGACAG
>NW_006767630.1:3850008-3881150 GCF_000300595.1 Phanerochaete carnosa HHB-10118-sp | reverse complement strand
TGTCCTGGGCCCTTGAAACTATGCTCTAAGCGCATATTCGTGTCTCAGTTCGCGTACACCTCCGTCCGCGTATGAGATTTTCCAATCGCGATAATGCAAAATCGACCTACGCCGCCCATGTCTTATGCTTCAGAGCTTCAGATGGTAAAGTTAGCTCGTAAGTCACATTTCACGTGATGTATGTCTCTCGGCTCATGTTCCCGTCATCAGACGCGTAGACCAAGAATCTATGGCCGAAGCAATTGGGAATACCTTTTTTACGTGTGATGGATGCGCACTGGGCAGTCATTTCCAGGGTCATGTTTGCTAAGTGGTGCATATGATCACTAGCAGTACAGTAAGCTCAATTTGTAGGCTGCCCGCGACATGTGCATTGACCATTCCAGGCCTATACATCACCTGCGCATGCCAAGGCCATCATCCACGATGACGCAGTGTCGGCCGGAGCAGTAAACAACGCCAGCTTAAAGTCTAATATCCACCGTATTCGGCGGGGAGGCACCCAAGGCACAGCGACCTCAGCGACAAATGATCCAAGTGGTCATGCAGACTGTAGTGGGCGCGGTGCTTTCAATGCCCCTTCCGTCATGCGGCACATGTTCTTCATTCTTTGGAGATGGTACGCTGTTGCAAGATCCGCCATCGCAGTTCGTCGTACGATGCGCCAGCATCTCGTTGAAGTTCCCGCCTCCAGACCATGTACTCCAACAGACCCCGAATGGCTGAAGAGCATTTCGCTCAGATAAGATAACACACCTGCCTTAGACATGAGCGAGGGCAATGGCCTTTGGAGACTACCCATTCCGACGCGATGGAAGTAGGTCGCAGCATGGCGCTTATTATGCTAAACGCGGTGCGTCTGATGACGAAATGGTCGCGAGATGAGATCTGATAAGTCCCTGTGGCCGCTCGCGAATATAATATTTATTCTGTCAGCAACCTGTTTCACTCCTTTCCGCCATACCACAACAGCACACCGGCTTTTCTTGCTGTCTCGCGCACAGCATCGCCTCCGGATCTCAGACTCCTTGGCTTCCTATTTACTGTCATCCTTCACAATGTCGGCGGACCTCCACGATCTCATTTTGCAAGCTCTACCCCCTGAGCATTTCCTCGCTCAGCCGCGACCGGATGCTGCTTTCGGACCACCCGCCGGCACCGTTGACACTACGACAGTAGCGGCTCACGACTTCGACGTTGACACGCGTACTGGGCTCATGCCTCCACAGCCGCCTTTGACCCGCCTGCCTCCCGCCTGGGAGCCATGGGAAGAGCTTCTTGACGACGCACGAGACGGCAAGCTGCAGCTTGGCGAAAAGCCTAATTTGTCAGAAGCTAATACGGCACGTTCGGAACGATGGCGTGCTCGCGTTCGGCAGGTGAGTGGCAACGATTGCCAAAGCTACGAGCGATATCATTCAACGTGTATCTAGATGCCCGTGCTCCCAACCGTGGACCTCAAAGCGTCAGAGCTGCTCCTACGGCGCGCTCATCATGTCCTAGCATGGATCATGCACTTTTACATTCGGACATTGCCGCCATCGACCCCGAACATTCGCATACCACCGCCCATCACCGTGCCTCTCTTGCAGGTTTCCCAGCACCTACAACTTCCACCTGTCCTCACTTATTCCGACGATGTACTCTACAACTGGGCCCCGAAGCGTCCGGAACCGCTTGCCCCCGCACCATCGCTCGACAATCTCCGTTGCCTTACGCTGTTCACCGGCACACGAGACGAAGAAGAGTTCTACCTCGCGTCTGCCCGGATCGAGCTCCGGGGCGTAGAAGCGCTCACCCTGATGCGCGCGACGATGGACGAAGCGTTCGTGGGCGACGAGATCGCCGTGCGTCGCATCACCTCGTACCTGCACTCGCTCGCGGGCGTGATCAGCGATCTGACGAAGCTGCTGCTCGCCGTGCGCGAGGGCTGCGACCCGCAGGTGTTCTACCACGAGGTCCGCCCGTGGTTCCGGGGCGTCGACTCGGACGCGAACGCGCCGAAGTGGGTGTTCGAGGGCATGGAGCTCGACCCGGAGCTCAAGGAGCCGCTCGAGCTGTCTGGCCCCAGCGCAGGCCAGAGCTCGCTCGTGCACGCGCTCGACATCTTCCTCGGCGTCGACAGGTACTCGCACGCGTCGCAACTCACCGGCCGCGCGGAGCCGGCCGAGCAGCCGGAGAAGCACCCCGCGTCGTTCCTCGAGCGCATGAAGTCGTACATGCCCCGGCACCACCGGTCGTTCCTCAGCCACCTGCAGGCGAATCCCCGTCCTCTGCGGGCCATCGTTGAGACGTCAGGTGATGCGAAGCTGACGGAGGCGTATAACACCGCGGTCTCGGCCCTCAAAGTGTTCAGGGATGCGCATGTGCGGATCGTCACCCTCTATATTGTTGGCCCGTCGAGGCGCGCCGGACAGGACGCAGACATTGCGAGGGGCACGGGTGGGACCAGTGCCATCCGGTTTGTCAAGAGCGTGAGAGACCAAACGGCGAACGCCGTCATTCCTCAGCGGTAGCTCAAAGCTTTGGTTCTTCCTCCCACGCTTTGATTCTTCTTGATCCTGATCCTGGGTTACCGCACAACGTAATTCACTGTATAGAGCGTATAGACTACCACATTCCGAATTCTCCTCGTGTACCTTACAAACCGCATCCCTACTCGTCACGACCCCATTTATGACTTGTCGCCGTAGAATATGCCCCTGTGAACACGGAATGAGTCAGCGTCAACATTCTTCCCAAGTGCAGGCCAGGCCAGACCCACCTTCCGTTCGTCCCGACATAGACGCTGTAACACGAATGACCAACACAACTCGGTGAGCCCGTCTTGGTTTACGAAGCAAACGCAGAGACACGCACCGTCCGTATACACGTGGGTCGGCGGTCAGCACGTTGCTGCTGACCGAGCCGAAGCCGTGGGCGGCGTCATTGATCTTCACCCACGTCTCGCCCTCGTTGTCGGAGCGGTAGTACCCGACGCCTCCGCCGCTGCCCGCACTGAGGCTCGCCGCGGCGAAGACCGCCGGGTAGCTGTTCGTGCTCTCGGGCGCGCCGAGCGCAATGGCCCATGCCTGCAACGGGTACCGCCGCCGTCAGCTTCCGTCTTTCCCCGGGGAGAAAATAAAATGTGAGAGAAGGCCGCGCACCTGTGTGACGCCGGAGACGGCGGCGAAGCTCGCGCCGGTGTTCGTGCTGTGGAAGAGGCCCTTGTCCGTCGAGACCCAGACATCACCGGACGCTTTCGGGTTGACGACGACCTTGACGGGCGACGTCGAGCCGGCGAGGGTGCCGGGCGCCGTGGCGAACGTCGACCCGCCGTCCTTCGACACGAAGAACTCGGGTCCCGCCGCGGCGTAGAAGACCGAGTCGTTCTTCCGGTCTGCCGCGATGGCGGCGCCGGACGGCAGGGACGTGACGGAGACGAACGTACTGCCCGACTGGGAGACCAGCACGCCTGCGTTTCCACTGCTCCACAGGATGTTGGTGCCGTTCGCGCTGAGGGCGATCTAAAAACAGTTTTTTGAGAATTTGTCTTGGACTCTCGCCGAGATGGCCCCACCTTGCCGCTATTCACATTATCGGTGCCACCTGTGCAGCAAATTGAGCACGAGATGGATCAGATTCTAAAAAGTGGAAGTGTACCGATATTCTGCGACCAGGTGTTTCCGGCGTCTGTTGACAGGGCGAATTCACTAAAGTGTCTGTCAGTGGAAGTCACTCCAGAAACGCAAGTTAAAAACTTGCCCGTTGCTGTTTCCAATGCGAACCATGGTAGCGGGTACATTCCCGGCAAAGTCGAGGTCTACATTGGTGGACCACAAGGGGCTGAATCGAGCAGCCGCCGTAGGTGCAGTGTCCAAATTGAGATGTACGAAGCCTACGGGTTACTCTTGGTGAGCATGGCGACGAAGTCCTAGATACAATAAACGTACCTCCGTTATCGCCAACAGCGGACAACAAAGGCGGGCCTGCGGGGGGCGAGATCAAGCCCTCCACTGCGTCCTCCTCAATCCCGTCTGCGAGGGACTTGAGCGTGACGTTGTGTACTGTATCCCAGTCAAGGAGGTCGTGCCCGCCATAGACCGTCTCGCCCGTGCCGTACAGCCAGTGGTTGGAATCGAAGGGGTCGATCGCGAGCGCTTCCATCCACCAGCCGATCTGCTGTATGATCGCCGGGTTCGTGTAGTCGGGCCCGATCCACGGCGCGAGCGAGTCGTCGTACGCGTAGTACTTGTTCAGCACCGGGTAGTCCTCCCACTCCCACAGCGGCGACCAGGTCGAGCCGCCGTCTGTCGTGCGCCAGACTTGTCCGTCGGGCCACCAGCTGTTGAGCGCGGCGACCATGACGGTGCCCGACTCTTGGAGATCAACGGCAAGTCCACTAGATGCTAGTCAGATGTCGGGTTCTGCTATGTTAATGGTATGACACACCCAAAGCCGAAGGTGAGGTCACCTAGAATATTTCTTCGTCAGTAGCTACCGAAAGAGATTATATAGTGACTAAGAGACATACTGCCAGATACAGGGGAGATATTCGTGATGTTGCCACTAGCAATGTCGTATTTGTACAGTGCACCCTGCGAGCCATTCAGCGGCAGAACATTTCGTGACACATTGACAAACGTACGATGGTACCGTCATTGGGCCCTATGGTATCGATAACTTGTCAGCTAATGCTACAGACAGCGGCGGTAAAGTCCTCGTACCAACACCGTCAGAGGTAGACAGGTACAGGGCTCCTTCCTTCGGGGACAAGACGCCCTTGTGGGCCATCCAGCTAGAGTTCGTACCCTGGATCGCGCTCCCTAACGATTGGCCCCTTTCAGCATCCATCGCCTTGTAGAAAACGCGTGGACGTACAACTCTGGCCAGCGTCGTCGGATACAAAGATGTTGGGAGACCCGACAGAGGCCACACCGACGAAGATCCGGGGTGTAGCCTGTCCGGTAGCACCGGATGTCGAGTCGAAGGTGACGAACGTAACGCCAGTCGGGTCGCTGTTGATGCCACTGCTATCCGTCGGGTCCGGTGCGTACGTGCCTGCGGCGCGCGTTTATGAGCCTTTTTGCACGTGGAGGGAAAGAAGCGACGAACCTGAGTCCGGAAGGCTGGTGACTTGCGTCCAGGTTGCGCCAAAGTCTGTGCTCTTCCATAGACCGTGCCCGCTTCGGGCGCCGAAGAGCAGAATGTTGTTGCTGTGGGGGTCGACTGCCAGCCTCTGAAGTACGGTTAGTGACGTCACAAACGATATCAGAGTTATGAAGACTACCTCTCCGGTGCCACGTCCGGGCATGTTGCCTCCGACTTTGAAGGGAAGAGACGACTCGGTGAAGGTCTTGCCTTGATCCGTGGAGGCGAGGATAGTGCCGTTGTTTGGGTCCCAAGAGTTTGTGTACATGCCCGCAGCCTACGGAAGAAGCGTCGATAAAGCCGAACAAGCGAATTATAGCGTTATACCCACAATGTACAGTCTCTGGGTATCGACTGGATCCGTCGCAAGGGCGTCAGAGCCCCAGTAGTCCCAGTGCGTGTTGTCGGCAAAGTCGACCAGGGGCGTCCATGAGTCGTCCGAGTTCAACTTGTAGACACCTCCGATGTCCGTACGAAGATATGCCAAGCCCTTTTCGGTAGGGTTAAAAACGATGCCGGGGACGAATCCGCCGCCACCACCGATCCTGACGTTCTTCCAGGTGTAGGACTGGGTGGAGATCTCAGGCGTCGGCGCCGTGAGCACGGCAGCCGCGCTGAGAAGACTTGGCCCGAGGCCGAAGAAAGCGGGGAGTAGCATCCACGACAGCATGTCTAGACCTCGTGTGGAGAAGGGCCACGACGACCATTCCTCGAGGCCGCCTCTGACCTATATACCACGGCGTATCTCATCATCGCCATATCCACATCTATCTTGAACGTTTTGCAAAGCGTTCTTGAAGGCCGAGTATACGGCGACCGCGACAGCCCTGGTGTCATGGGAGCCACGCCATGCGGCCGTTGCAGGGCCACATGTGGGTTGGGCAGCAGCGACTGGTGGTCCGGGGAAATGGAGTGTGCAATACTGCCGAGATTTCTGCCGAAGATCTGGCACAGCTTAAGTGACACTTCCAAAAAGAATGCTAATGCTAACAAGTCCGAAGAGCATACGTACCTATGGGCATACCCATGTCCGAATCCTTGGTCCTCCGCGTAGACAAGACGGTTCCGCAGGGTCCAGAACAGCCGAGCCTGCGACTAAATGAGCGAGGGATGTACACCGCTAACAAATTTAGGTATTATTCATTTAGAAATCTAACATATAGATGCGCATGAACGGCAAAACAAGGAACTTCGGCTCACCTGCAGGGCGATCACGGCAGGTTACCTTGACTCGGAGTCGTTCTCGCGGCCCATACTCAGTGATGTATATGCTTTCTCGCTGCACAATGCGTTCCGTTCTTCCACTAACGAGAAATCTTTTGTTATGTGCCCCCTGGCCCGGACGCCGACTTGGATTTGCAGCGGTGTCGTCGTTTGAGCGTGAAAGCGTTCGCTGATGGCGGGGTGCGGAGCGAGCCGGGACGCCACAAAGCCGTCACGTGCGACGTTGATGCGCCCCCCCAAGACTGGCCGTCACCGGTCAGCGTTTGACTAGTTCAAGCGCTAAAGGATGATTCGTTTCGACTAGTATAACCTCTATGAACCATTCGCGAAAGACATTTACGCATCAAGTGGCAATATATTACGTGGTGTAAATTGTCATATAGGAAGATTATATAGCAGTATGCTACCCATACTATTTTTCCGGGCTGTAGGTAATCCTCGGCCATTCTCCAGGACGTTCATCGGCTCCGAGTCTTGGGAGAAGCTCCTTCCGCAAATGGAAGAATGCACATATATCTTCATGTCAGACTCCGACAACAGAGTCTCCCTGAAAGCTATCCCTAGTCTCGCATGCTTGGTGCCGACAGTTTTGCCCTCGTCTCTTCGATGCCCTCGAGCTGAGTTTTCATCCGTTTTTTAAGACTTATCGAAGGTTACGCTCATCGTATCATAGAGCACCCGATTATTTTGCGATACTTTAGAGGTTACGATGCTAACGTGTGCAACGCTATGGTCTATACACGCTTCTGCGTATCCGAAAAAAAGGAGAAAAAGAAGAAGCTACTGGCTGTCCTCGAGGTCCGAACACTCGCATCAAAGTATTTTTGGCGGCTGCGCCGGCCGGATGCGGGTTCCATATACCCTTGGCCCGCGCGATGCGACCACATGCGCATTGTCGCGTCCTGTGCAGCAGGATATCGATCTAGTGGCGCCGGCGATGGGTGTTGCTGTCCTTGATGCGCTGCGACAAAACTTGCGCCACCGACACAAACGGACTCAGCTAAGCTCCCGTGCTTGGACTTATGACGAAAGGGCCGCCGGAGTTAACCACCGTGTTGGGATAGGTATATAGGACTAAAAAGTAGACGACTTCAAAGCACTGTAACCACAACACCCTCGAACCGCGGATTGCGGCGGATTCACACGAGCCCAGAATACACGAGGTACATAAGCAGAGATAAACTAGCCCCGTACTGAGACTGTTTGAAGGAGGGAGCGGCCAAGATCGCATAACAGTCAACACTTCACAAAGCCAGCCGCAAAGCATCGAGAATACTCCAGCATCGTACGGTACCGTCATCTGCATGGGACAGAAGATCCAGACCGTTAGGGGTAAATATTATATTCTTCACCTCCCCTTCGTGCCCCTGGAACTCCGCAAAGAATGTTCCAGACTTCGCGTTCCACACGCGCACGCGCCCATCCGCCGCTCCGGAAGCGATAGGGTCGTTCTTGGGCGAGTACGCTATAGCCTCGACGGCGGTGTCGACGTCGTTTCCCAACATGAAACGTCGCTCGCCCGTCCACGAGTCGCACGTGACGACGGTACCGTCCTGTGATGCCGTCGCAACCTCGCTTCCATCGGGCGAGAATGCCGCCGACCTGACCGAGCTCGTGTGCTCGTGTAGCTCCGCCAGCACCTCGCCACTGGTCGCACTCCACACACGCGCGCTACTGTCCTCGGACCCCGTCACGATACGGTCGCCGTCGGGCGAGAATGCCATGCACCCGATTGCGCTGTTGTGTCCAGGTAAGGTGGCAATGCGGGCACCTTCACGTGGGTCCCAGACCGTCACAGAGACGTCTGAACAAGCGGCAAGATGAGAGCCGTCAAGGGAGAAGACGACTCGCTTAACGTCCGACCCGAGGTCGTTCAGGGAGTGAAGCAGCGTTCCGCTGAGAGCATCCCAGATCTTGAGGGAGTGGTCCGAGGAGCCGGTGGCGATCAAAACACCATCAAGGGAGTACGCAACTGCCATGACGTCCTGTGTATGACCCGCCAAACGATGTATGATGACTCCGGTCCCGACGTCCCAAACAAGAGCAAGCGCGTCAGCGGATCCCGAGACAATGTGCTTGCTATCGGGGGAGAAAGCAATTGACCAGATCGTGTCTGCGTGTCCTTCGGTTCCGAGATGTTGGACGGTGAGACCGTCCTGAAGCCTCCAGACCGTGATGGCGATGCTGTCATCCCAGGCTGCCGCGAATAGTTTGCCACTCGGGCACATCGAGACGCACGTTATGGCGCCATTCTCCGCTTCTTTATGCTGCAGCTTCAAATGTTTCCAGTCCAGGGTGCGAGCTGCAATCTGAGAGGGCCCAAACAAAATTCGTCCATCGGCTAGCGCTCCGGCTTCTTTGGTGCTGATGCTCGGGTACTCTGCCTTGCCTGACTCTGAAGAGTCATGGTTGCTGTATTGACGTTCTCGCTCCCGCTGAATCTTCTCTGGAAGCGAAATCATCCCCACTGTGGGAGATAAGATACAATGAACTCGTTTCAGCGATGCAATGATTTGTGTAACTTACTGCCATCGATGATCTCAATTGTAGGACGCGTCTGCCGCAAGTATGACGCCATATCTTCCGGCCAGGGCTGGCCCTACAGCGACGCCATCAATATCAAATTGAAAGGGTATATGAACGGAGCGGCTACTCACCGAAAGGATACTTTCAACATCTTCGTCCGACCCAATAGCCACTTCCGCATCAGAGACCTAACACGAAAGGTCAGAGAAGGCTTCTACGCAAGCGATAGAACTGCTTTCCTCGAAAATATACTCAAGTAAGTCATTGAGGGGCCCTTGGGCATTCTGTTACGTTCATAAGATTAGTTTTGAGCATAAGTTTGCGAACACCCAAACTGAGCTTACGCTCTTGATCCCGTCCATGAACTCATCCTCATCAGAGACATCCATCGTAGACACTCCTTCTCCCCCGCCGTCGCCTCTCCTATCACGGTCGTCCTGAAGCTGGTGGTATCCCGCTGCCGCCCGTACCCACGGGGTGTTGCTCAGCCTCCGTTTCACCATGTAACAGCTGAGGAAAATACACTGGTCCTTGAGCTCCGTCTGACTTGACGAAGGATACGAAGTCCCAGTTCTCGAGAGAGGCCAGGACTCTGTTTCTGAATTGAAGAACGTCATCGCTTTCCAATCCGGCGACGTCTTAACCCAGCTCTGAACGAAGGCGATGCTCTCTGGTTGAATGACTAGACGCGGGCCGTCCTTATGGTTGCTGATATAGTGAAGCCATGTTTCATGACAGTCGTAGATGTATCGGCGAATGCGGTAGCTGTCGAGGATGCCATCCTTTCTTGCCTCAGAATTCAGGACCAGGACAGCCCCTTCATCCCGCCTGCAGGTAAAACGAGCTTCCAAGCCTCCACCGCCTGCGCCTCCCAGGCGATTTCTGCGAGTATGTGAGATGAAAGCTCTTTCACCGTCATGGCTGTACTTACGCCTCGGTATGAAAACTCTCCCCAATTTCTTGCACACCATCACTGCGGTACGATCCTCGAAATAGGAACCCATCGCGTACATCGCGCGACTGCATGACATCGCTCGGCAGCACCTCCGGGTTGGGCAGCGATCTACCAGGAGTTACGAATATGTTCAATTCTTCGCTGTCAGCCACGTTGAATAGCCGGATGAACGCGCCGTCGACGATGTGTCCCACGTCGGCAATTTGCACCTCGCCTGAGGTATGCGGCTCCGGATGCCACAGTGCGCGGCCTTGCCTAAGTGTGCGCATACACGACGCGTACACTTCACTTGGGCGAGAAGGCTTAGGCCAAGAAAGCCGAAGAGGTTGAGGCCGAGGAAGTGCCTCCCAAGGAGGCTGAGGCCGAGGAAGCTCAAGCGGAGGAAGCGCCTCCCAAGGAGGCCGAGGCCGAGGAGGCTGAAGAGGCATGTATTCCATCGCGATGCGCTGATTACTATTCGCGGCCCCGATCTTGTCATATAGGGCGCGAAAGTTGGTTTCTGAGCGATCTCCCTGGCAAAGGATTTCGAGTGGCTGAAGTCGTGGAAGCGCGGTCAGAAGGGAAGGGAGTATGGACCAATTGCGAGAGTCGAGATAGTCGGTGTACAATCCGTTGCCATTATAGTTGTCAGTGGTTTGCGAGTCCGTGATGAAGATGTGATGAATAGACCAAGACTCATCATCGCCGCCAGGAGACGTTGATCTTGCGAGCTGAACCCACAAACGTACGCGCATCCTAGTCACTGTGTCCGAGCCTTCGACCGCCTTCGACCCGGATAGGTAACCAACGAATGTGTAAACATCTCAACAGTATCTTATGAGCATGATGAACTAGCAGACCGATGAATGAATCACCTGCATCAGTATCTTTGGCGTCGAATGTCGAATTCTCGATCATGTCATCGCCTAAGAAATTCTGCATAAATTTGATGAGGGACAATGTTTCTCCAGGAGCTATCGGCGCAGCTTGACGTCTGCTGAACGAGTGATGCGTGCTAATAGCAGCGAAGATCCAGGCGGGCACTGCCACATTGTCTGTACAGCTCCGCATTTGAATTGAGTTGACATGGCTGAAGGCACCGTTGGTGACATTGTTTACGGTATCAATTATCAAGAGGGGGTCAGCCTTCCATGTGACGTGCTTGAAATCAATAGATTCTAGGTGGATGATATCCCCCAACACGCGAAGAAGAATTCGGAATGAAGGGAAGTCGCAATGGAGTAACTTCAGACAGGTGATATTCTTCAGAGAGCTCTTCAAAGCTGCAGTCCGCGAAATACGCCCGGGAGGAATGAGGGGGTCGTGGTTGAGCTTATCGATAGTCCAGCACGCAGGCAAGAAGCGAACGAGTGTCATCCAGAATGGAGGATTGGGAAAGCAAGTACTATGAAACCTCAACGTGGTGACGTGCTCTGCAAGCCAGGCCGACAGCGGGGATCGCACTATGCTGTAGAGCGTATGGCAATCTTCCTCGCTCCTGAGCACAGGGCTGGCGAAGAGACGAGGGCGAAATCGTCGGGAGTGGGCTCGCGAGACTAGAGAAAGCCTTGAGACCTCAGCTTTGTTGTTCGAACTCTCCACGAAGCTCCAGATATAGTCGTGCATTTCGGGTGGAAGTCGCTCCCAAGAACGATCGAATTGGATCTCATCGTCTGGGGGAACACTGGTATCAGCGAACCAGCCAGGCGATCTGGTGGGACGAAATTTCACCCAGTAAATATGTTACGGGAGTAGCGGCACAAGGCAGGAGATTCTGCATGGAGGTTATGTTGGCCGTTGAGTGCTGAGCGCTGAGCATGAAAGCGACGTGCGTCGACGCCCTATGATAGGCGTGCTATCAAGCATGGGAAACTGTTCCAAATGGGGTCGATGGGATCCAGCGGAGTACAGCCAGCAAGTGTGAATAAAACAAAACAAGAGACAGCTTCACTCTCTCCGCGATTGATGTTCTTCTGGTGGCCGTTCTCGTGGAGGCTGTCTTCGTGGCTTGGCTGTGATTGCAGCTTTCTCCGAGTCGTACAGCCTGAGGCCTGAGGTGTTGCCCCGATGTACGCATCAGCCGCGCCGACATGACGTCACCGCCCAGCCCTACTTTACTATTTCTCCATAGTTTCAGCTTTCTAACGAATATTGTATTGGCCTGAGTACATTAGGAAATTCGCAACTACAAGATAGCATGATGTATTATCTTTGGAATTTATTGTTGATTTATCGTGAATCCCCCGCCTGCCCCTGCCGCCTGCCCATGGCTTAGAGATCAGCTTCACGACGGTAGTGCGACAAGTGGCAATTAACTGCTATTCGATATTGCATAATTAATAGCTACGGAGATATCTTTGGCTCAAAATGCATGGGTTGCGAACGATGCTGGAAAATAGAAGTAAGTAACACCAGAAACATGTGTACGAACTACTGCTAGCATTCTGGTTTTCCGAACCCACTGAGCGCGCGCCAGTATTTTGCACTTTCAAGCTCTTCTGCCCGCCAAATCCAGCCTCGATAGATGCAACCCACGTAGATGAAGGTGTAACGGCATATCCTACATGACTTTCGGAATGCGTGAGTTACAGTACATATGAAGCGAGAAAGCTCGCTTCGTAACAAGACTGTTTGAAGGAGAGAGCGACCAAGAGAGCAGATCACATAATAGTTAGCACTTTACATAACCAGCCGCAGAGCGTCGAGAACACTCCAGCATCGTACAGTACTGTCATCTGCATGGGCCATTTAACACTTCATTGAGCGGTTTTCGTGCAGGAAAGAGGAAGACTTAGGCGTCTGAGATGGGAACTGGAGAGGCAGACGCCAAGTGCGCAAAAACATCGTTTGACCGTCGTGTTGTGCTGTCCCATCTCTAACGATGGCCCTATCGGGGAACCGGAGATAACCTAGACAAACATCTCTTCCAATAATGTCGCTAGCTTGATACAGGCTATGAACATACCAAGCATATCGAATAGCAGGCCAGACTCTGAGGGTGAAGGGAGTATACAAGCCGGAGGGTGTAAATAAATTACGCCAGAAAGTCGTGGCCTTCGACGTGCCAGACGTTCCGGCTTCCGAGTTCCGGATTCCGCACCCCGATCAGGGCATTCCGCACCGCTTGGCGTCTATTAAATTAGATTAGATTAGATTAGGCTCTTGATGCGCCCTTCCCAAATCTGGCTGCCGTTAGCGGCCACGTCCAGCGCTCAACGTAGAGTCGACGGCAACCTCCATTCATGGATTGGCAGACAAGGCGTGCGCGCAATATGCCTCAGTCCGACGCGCGTCGTGAGTCGCCAGCTTGCGAGTTTAGGCCGTCCCGCTCATGCTGTTCCTTCAGGTGGAGAACACCGATCGTTCTCCGCGTTCGTCCGCTGCTGGGAGCAGCTTCCTCCTGAACTGCACGAGTACATTCAGGGCTGCCTGGATATTTCTAACGATAAGGCTGGGGCATCAGCGCTCTCCTTAGTCTCTGAAGCCTGGTGCCGACAATTTCGCCCTCATCTCTTCGCCGTCCTCAAGCTGAACAGCGAGCAAGAGTGTCGCACGCTCTATGGCATAGTACAGTCTCTGTTGTCAGCATGGCTTGCAGCGCACATCACTACATTGATATGTGATGTCAGTAGCCTCCCTGAGTTTCCACTCTGGATGGTACTCGTTCGCCTCTTGCCAGCGTGCCGCACCGTCTGGCACCGCACTCTCAATCCCTCCGGACCCGTGTCGCATAGTGCAGCTCTGAAGAGCTCACTGCGGAACACCACCTCCCTGATACTGTCCGGCTGCCATTTCCTATCGTTCCGGATTCTGCTCCGCATACTGGCAGACGTTACCTGCTCAGAGGCTGTCAGTCTGAACAATGTCACATGGTCGGGCAGTCCCCCCACGACAGTTGATGCCGCAAGCAGTATCTGCTCTGGTACATTCAGCCACGTCCGCAAGGTTGGACTGTCGAACTGCACAAACAACGCGGCAGTGCCCGCCTGGCTTCTGGCTGCCGCGAGTACGCGACACTCCTTCACTCTACGTCGAATTACGGGGCCCGCAGTCCCTGCAGAAACGTGGGCTATCATTGAGCTCATTCAGGCGTTCTTGCCAAAAAATATTACGATCGAGTATTCACAGTTCAGTGTCGAAGAAGCTACTTCGGGCGAGTCCTACTATCACTCCGCGAGGTTACGCTGCTCACAAGATACCAGATTCTTACGGATTCATTGGCTCTCTATCGGTAGGGGGTCCGGTCACCATGCATATCTCGGTTCAAGCTGCCAGGTTTATACCTCCCGACGGCGGCAACGAGACCTGGTCCGTTCACCAGATCGCCCTCGCCGACTCGAAAGACAGCGAGGAATCACACCGGTATCTCTACCGTCGCAACTGGTCAACCGTCGCATCCCTTCTATCTTCATTTCCACAGCTGCAGCTGTTCCAGATTTCTTGCGGGGCGCAGGTTTCAGAAATGAACTATCTTACACTTTCTAACAAGGTCACCCGAGCTGTCAACAACCATCCGGCCGTCAAGGTCAGACACAACCCCACAATGCCAGACGGGAGGTTCTTGCAGCCAGCGTTGTTTAGCATTCCCGAGAAAGATTTGGCGGCATGGAAGGCAAAAGTGTGTACTGAAAACGTTAACGTGACTGATTCGCATTAGGCTGAGCAGTGCTCTCGTGCAGAACCAACGGAATAGCAGGCATCGAGCCGATTGGAGAGTCGAGACGACAGCACAAGTTAAACGGAGTCGTCGTCCTGCTCTCCCAGATCACCTGGACTAACTCTGTTTGTTGCATTTGTTCCCACGGATTGTCCCATCAGCATCTTTCTGGAGGACTTTTCCACTTACAGAAGCATGTTCAGCCAGGTGAACTCGCAGTCATTACGATGTAGCGCAGACTTAGCTATACGGCGTCGAAATTTGAACAAGTTGCCGCAAAGCGCCGACCGCGCCTGGGGGCAGTGATCGAGAGACATTATTGAAGTCACTATTCTGTTCCTAGGTACGACGAGGGAGAGATGAGAGGATGGTACAACATGCAGAGAGATTGTGGTGATATGCATCTATGAGCAAAACGCGGTAGTGATGATGAGAGAGAGGGAGATATAAACATGGGTAATGCACGTGTGGCAAAACGAGAAAGAGTCCAGATCTATGAGAGCGAACCGATGAGTGGAATAAAGGTCCTTTCGCTAAATACGAATCGCAGGCCGGGCGCAGCCCTCCTGCCCAATGTCCGACCGCCGCGGTGACGACGGGCGTGAGTGCACCGACCACGACGGCCGCCGGGTTTTGACCTCCAGCGGCGCCGGCTCCTCCTCGTCGCTCTCCTCGTCGGCCTCCTGGTACATCACGCTCGTGTTTGGCGCAAAGTCTTGCTCGCTCGGCGTCCGGTCCCCTGTCACATCTGACTCGCCATCCGAGTCCTCGAACGTCGGAGACTGCGGGTCCAGATCCTCCTCGCTCGCGCGATGGGACAGCGGGCTCGTCGCATGCGCACGCACCTGCGCATGCCGCACCAACACCGCATCCCGTGCCGCAAGATCCGGCACAGACGACAAGTCCGCGCTCCCGCTGCCTTCGGCGCGCTGCAGCAGGATCTGCGCAGCCGACATCGGCACCGCCGAGCCGAGCGAGCCCAGGGATGACACCGTGCTCAGCACGGCGCTTGGTACCGTCGAGACCGGGCTCTGCGCGACGCCGCCGAAGCCGACGAGGTACGTGTCTTCGTCAGGCCCATCTTCGCCGTGGTCAGAATACAGACTCGCCATGTCCTCCGACGGCCGCGACCTATACCCGTCGACCTCGCCCCAGCTCGCCGCGCGCATCGCTTGCGTCAGCGAGCCGTCGTTGTGCGACGACACGCGGTTGAACGCATCCTCACTCCGCCTTTGGGTGAGGTCGCGCGTGTGAGTCGGTCTGCTCCCGCTTGCGATCGACGACGGGGAGACGGCCCCGGAAGGTAGTGTGGACGTGCTGGCCTGCTGTGATGGCGCCCACGACGCCGGCTTATTGATCATCCACCGCACCAGCAGCGACAGCCTGCTCCTGGGCCGATCCTCCTGCGTCAGCTCGCTCATGTGTGGCGTCGACGGGCTCTGGACCGACGGCGATCGTTGGGGCGACGAGACGCGCGATGATCGCGCAGGTACCCGCAGCGTGTCAAGAGTCGACAGCGCAAGCCCTGGCGCTGACCCACGCCGGGGTTTTATCCCTGAGCCGCCGACGTCTGGAACGTTGGATCCGCCGGCAGAACTGGAAGCCCAGTCGAGGCTCTTGGTCTGCTGACTCGTCCGAACGTCGACAGACGACTTGTTGCGCCCCGCGTGCGATTTCATTGGCTGCTTGCCCTTGTCATTGGCGCCTGTCGCGCTCTGCGGCTGCGAGAGCTCGACGTGGGGCATCGAACGCGTACCTATGCGCCGGTATCGTTGTTCTTCCTCCGAAAGAGGCTGGGCGGATCGACCAGTATTCGCTCGAAAAGAGCGCTGAGGCCGAATGTTTCTGAAAATAGACGAAATGCCGGACGAAATGCCTCGCGCAAGGCGATTGCGAAACTTGTACCGAAAGAAAACTGTCGACAGGGCTGAGCTGGTCTCGTCCTCGGTGGGGGCTAATGATACGTTCTCGGCGCCGTTAGTAGCGCGTAGCCACTGCTCCGCGTTGGGCATATCGCGGGTGATCCACGGATGGCGCTGAGAGACGGTGAACAAGCGGAATAGTGAAGAGTGCATCAAGACGTACCTTTATGTCCTGCAGGTCCAAACGTTTTGCAGGGTCCTTCTCCAAAATGCCCTGCAGTAGGTCCACGACTAGGTACCCTTCCGTCTCCTGACTCTTCTTCGGCTTATGCTGGCGGCGACCACCAACAGGGATCATGTCCTGACCCATGGTTTCCGGCACGTCCCAGTCTTCCTCCTTGATTTTGTTGTATATCTGATACTCGCCCTCGGAGAGGAAAGGGAGCTTGCCGAAGAGTAGTGCATACAACGTGACGCCAAATGCCCATATGTCAATAGCCTTGCTGATGACGGGCCTCCTGACCTCAACGCTGGTCGACTCTAGATTGCCCGACGTGCTCGCCGAAGCTGACATGTCTGCCGAGCCGTCGCTAATGATCTCGGGCGCGAGGAACGTTGGCGTGCCAGCGAACCTCGTAAGATCAGACTCGTCTAGAAGAATCTTGTCGTGCCCTTCCAAGTCCTGAATGTCTGCTGAGTCAGCCGTCTTGCCTTTGGCTGCGAGGAACTGGGCGTATGAGAAATGGGAGATGCCGAAGTCTGCGATCTTCACGACCCGTCGGTCGGCAGACCAGAGAAGATTCGCAGGCTTGATATCACGATGAATGATGCCTTGGTCGTGGACTGAAATTGGGGTATTTGATGCGTGAGAAGATGTCAATTTAAGGAGCTGAGGGACGACTGACGGTATTCCAGACCCAAAAGGACATCTCGGCAGATGCGCCGTGTTTGACTGACACGAAGCAGAGGCTCTTCATCGTCTGTCCGCCACTTGATTTCCCCACCTGCCATGAACTCCATGACTGGATGGCACGTTTGTAGCCAAGGGAAGTCACGCGAGAGGAGAGGGAACATGACGGGTAGATTAATAGAGGGTCAGAAGGGTGGCGCATGAGAGGAGGAGAGCGATTAGAAGAGAGGAGGAAGCGTACCCATGTATATTCTCTCCTTCAGGTTGTCGTTCAAGACCTCCATAAGCCGTACGACGTTAGGATGCCGGAGCTTCTTCATAATAGCTATCTCCTTGAGAATCTTTATCTCGGTTGCGCCTAAATTATTCGCTACAGATAGATGCTGAGGCGACCGTGGCAGTCTGGAGCGTCGTAGCAGGCTCATGCGGTCCTGCTTTGGGTTCTTGCGCTTCATGGCCTTGATAGCCTAGAGGTGAAGCGGTCGTCAGAGCACAATAGAAGCGCATATAGCGATGCAAAAGCATACCACAATCTCATTTGTGAGCGTGTCCTTGGACTTCCAGACCTCTCCATGCTGCCCCTTGCCGAGCAACAACTTCATCTCATACTGGTTGATCATCTTGTGACCCTCGCCAGAACGGGTCTCTCGTATGTGACCTGTCTCAATTACGATTGCCGACGTGGTCGGCAGCTGAGGCGTAGAGGCGGTGATGCTGATCACCCTAGGGCGCTGCATCGTCGCAGACGACGACGTTGCGGACGCCATGCGCGACGGGGTGAGCGGTGGGGTCGTGGGCGACGGCGGCAGTATGTGGTGATAATGACGTTCAGAGACGGCGAGGTTACTTGTGTTGGTAAAACCGTTGCAAGCGAGGTCGACGATGCAGACGACGACAGAGAAGACGGTTAGGGCAGGAAAGATGAAAGGTTATTTCAGAGGGTCGAGTCTGAGTTTAGCTGGCGTTTAGTAACTAATGGGCGCCTGTGGATGCCGCAAAGCCGCGGGATGAGCTTCTCGGCAGTTGCCATATACAGGAATCTCTCCGCAAAACATATCGCGCGCCGTGCGCTCGCTCGCAGCCTGCACCCGCAATCGATGCACAATTCAGGGCACCAACGCACCCTACATCAGCCCCCTGTTTTACTTCGCACTTTTTCCTATCAGCTTTCTAGAGATCTAAATATTCTTCAGGAGTCGTACAAATACACATCCGCCTGACACGACACCCTGATCACATTCCAATGCTTCACACCCCTCAACAACCTCGAAACGACTCCTTTCAGCCACTTCATGAGCGAGGACAGGTGCATTGGTCGTCCTCGGGGACGTCTTTCATGACCTGTAGCAAGCGTAAACTCGTCAATCAGTCACGTCCAACCCAGCGAGGAACTAATGTAACGACGCCACAAAACGTATCCATCAGAAAGAGGCATTGGAAGCCTTATCCATTGTGCAGCCATGTCTCTCGGCCACCAGGAGCAATTTCGGCCTTAACGTCGTCGAATAGCAGAGACAGACCCAGGAACGTGGGTCACAACGTCCACAGCCGCGCAGCTGCCCCACGTCCCGACGAGAACCATCAGAACGCATTAGCCACCCCAGAACAGTCGCGGCTGTATCTTGATCAAGACATATAGAGCGGCCCAAACGCCTGCAAGAAGGCCTTTGTATTCCGGGGCACTAAGGCCGAACACAAGCAAAATGTGCTTCGAATGACTCACCGACTCGACATGCTTGCCACACCCCTGTGGGAAGAGAACGTAAGATCAGCACTTCACGATCAGGATAGCAGCGGACACAATTGAACAGGGCTCATCGTACGACTAGAAAACACATGCGCGGGGGAAAGGAAGCATTTCGCCCCTTGGACCTCAGTGAAAAACTGATGGCCGCGACGCTGGGGACACACAGCGCGGGGTAACGTGTGGAGCATGAGGCTAACGGGCGCGGACATAAATGAAGTCTTCGGGTGAGGTGCTTACCTTCCAGGTTGTCTTACCGCACGACTCGCACTTGACGGCGAAGCACGCGTTGACGAGGGTGATCTGTTCGGCGAAAGCCATTATAGATAACTATTCGACAGGGGGCGTTATCTTCTCTTCCTGAAATTTGGCAGTAGCGACGTACGAAAGTCGGGATGTTACTGTGGTGGGCGGTGGGATGCTGGGGAAAGTACGCACTCTGCCGTTTATCCTTATATTGCGCGCCCGCGTGAATTCAGAGCCGGGTCGCCAGCGTGGTCAGCAGTACACGCAGTTTAGAATTGGTGGGACTCGCCAGCTCATGCTACACGACACAGAAGCAGATAGCAGAGGCACCAGCGGGGAGGTGGCATGGCTTCCCAGTGAGAGCTTGACATGCGCAGCTGGCCCAGAGTCACTAGTTCTGACCTCGCTCCCCCAGTGATGATAGGACCTCGATCACCGCAGAAGCAGAAACACTTACTGATCCCTGCATAGGAGCTGTTGGACACGATAAGCTTGGGATATGAGGAGAAATACATCTATCGCAAACATGCCACTCATTGCACTTGTGCACTTCGACCGAGCTCAAAAGCGGACATTGGGGCGTTCAATGCGTTCGCGAGTACTTGGTCGAGGGCCCGGTGATTACCAACACCATGACGGCACATATCGCCAGCTCCTGCGTTGTCAGCCACAAGTATGAAGGGCTAAGCTGTAGATTCTACGCAGGAGACACGCCTACGAGTCGGAGTCGACAACGATGAACGTCGGGGGTAAGTCAATGAGAAGGGCGACGTGCGACGCGGGTTCAGAATCTCATGTATCGAGACGCTTCCGAACCACTCTTATATACTAACCAATATGATGCAGACAAGTAGTGAAATGACGTGCGCCACATCTACAGGACTGGAGTCCAACTGAGATGGTACTACTCGGTCGTCCGTTGGACGGACGGTGGTGTTCGGGGCCTCAGGTAGAGCGCCAAGTGTCGGGCATCGGGCCGTGGTGCTGTGTTCCGCACTAGTCTCCATTTAGAACCTTTTGGTTGGCTCGACTCAGCCTCCAGGGCGAAGCGTAGTGACACGCAGTAAGTGATTCTGTAGAGATTATTTGCAGGAAGGGCTGCATATATAGAAGCGAATTTTCGCGCTCTTTACGACAAGGTCGTAATGCTTGAAGGCCCGTAACAACAATCGTCCGCTCATCGTGACTTCACACAACCTTCGATATGCCGGGCGGAAGGTTTTTGCGGCCAAAGCTGTTTGGTATTAATCAGGTGGGGCAGCTGAATGAAAGCGAATAAATAGGTGCGGGCTGGAAGGCGTAAACTTTGTACCACGTTAGGCAGCAATCCCGTTCAGACGCGGCGATATTTGAGACTTTGGGCTGTATTTATGCAAGGCCCAGTGAACAGAAACGGCCTTTGGACGCTCTACTAGTGCACGCCATTATTGTTGCCGTACGACATGAAAAAAAACAAATAAGAGATTGAAATGTGCAGCATTCATTCGCCCTTGAGCCTGGCGGCACAGGAGGGGCACATACAGCAACTACCTGCTGTCCAGGATCGCAGTCCGCAACCGGCGAAGGGCCTCATCCACCTCCTTCTCACCGAGCTGACTGAACGATGCCCGGACGTACGCCGACTTGCGCTTGTTGGGGAAGAATACTGTGCCGGGCAACGCCAGCACGCCACGCTCGAGCGCTGTCGTCCGGATAATCTCGTCGGAATCGCCTTCGCGGCCTTCGCTGCCGGTAAGGAGCTTGAACCTGCACCTTCTTGTTAGCCCCACGCGTTTGTATGTGTGTACATAGGGGAGACAGACCACATGAACATTCCCGCCTCGGGGCTCGTCCACTCGGCGACATCGCTCAAGTGCCGTCGCATCGCGGCCTCGAAGACGTCCCGCTTCGTCTTGTAGA
The DNA here is from genome assembly GCF_000300595.1 of Phanerochaete carnosa HHB-10118-sp. Taxonomy (NCBI): domain Eukaryota; kingdom Fungi; phylum Basidiomycota; class Agaricomycetes; order Polyporales; family Phanerochaetaceae; genus Phanerochaete; species Phanerochaete carnosa. The sequence continues at coordinate 3,860,018 of NW_006767630.1, read as the reverse complement.
ACTGCGAGACGCGCTCGGAGTGCTTGAAGAAGCCGTCGTAGCCCCAGCGGCTGAGCACAGCGACGGCCAGGATCTGCGAGAGCGAGTTCGGCTGCAGATTCGACACCGTGCTCTGCACGACGGTCGCTGTCAGCGACGGCCAAAAGGTTCAATAAGTGCTTACATGGTCGTTCATAGCCTTGATAATGACGTTCGGACCGGATGCGAAACCTAGACGCAGGCCGGAAGAAAGAATCTTGGACAAGCTGTCCAAGCGTATGACGCGACCAATCTCTAACTGATCTTTTTCCAGTGCAAAGTAGGATGGAGGACGGGGGTGTGGACCATAGTACAGGTAATGGTAAGGGTCGTCCTCGAGAATGAAAAAGTCATGTTCCCTCGCTAGCTGAAGGACCTTTAGACGGCGTTCTAGGGTCGCCGTCATACCTGTCGGGTTGCAACCGTACTGAGATAATCAAAATCAGAGATTCCCTCTCAGCTTAGAGTTGCACTCAGTATTACCGGGACAGTGTAAAGCACTTTGGGCTTCGGCTTGTCCGTGGGCCAATTTTCAAGGAGCGCGCGGAGAGAAGACGCATCAATGCCGTCGGCGTCAGTTTCAACCTCTGATGCCATGTCAGTCTGTGTGCATGTGGCGCCGTAAGGAAAATAACACTCACCGTGAACATCACATAGCATTGTTTGGAACATTGGCGGTACACCCCTGCCTATATCTCAGCGGAGTTACAGTCACAATGAGGACGAATACGCACGCATATACAGGGGCTTCAGTCAGAACAGCATCTCCCGGGTTCACGAGTGCTGTGACGGCCTGTTCACGGATAAGCCTTAATCATGAGTAGATGTCCGTTTAGGCTAACCTTGTATATCAAGTCCTGTGCGCCATTTCCGATGGTAATGGACCAACCCTCCCCTTCGTTCCTCCCGTGTGCAGCCTTCTGCAGCCCGTACGCCCACTCGATCAGCGGTTGAATGCCAGTAGTGGGACCATACTGTAAGCCAAGATCAAGCTCTTCCTGGCTCAGATTGATGGGAGTCTCGATCGTCGGATCGACAGGGTCGCGTAGGGTAAAGTTCAGGGATGTTATGGGGAACGTAGACGAATGAGGTTTCCCCGCAAGCAGTGAGATGATCCCGGGACGTTGTTCGAGATGTAGGACAGAGCGAACTGTGGCTTGCCATGAGAAGGAATATGAAAGGGTAGATAAAGAGCGTACTGCCATCGAAAGCCCTGTTCTTCGCTGTAGTCGAAAGGCGAGAGCGGAAGTACTCGTCGGGAAGGGTCCTGAACGTGACATCGCCAATCTGAGGTGTATTCACAACCTTGGTAGGTTCGACCACGACAGGTATGTCATCTGAATGAGTCACGACTGGGGACATGCCAACCAGTGTGAGCGTTGGGAACAGCTTGTTGGCATCCAGACTCGGCCGAGGTTTAATAACTCGATCGAGTCATGCACTTCACGCGTTGCATCTGGCTGACCGACCGACAGAACGGTCAATGACCAAGCAAAGCGGTTCCCCAGAGAGGTCCGGAACTTCCAACACCGATCGATAAGAGGCACATAGTCCAAGCGAAGAGTCGCCTGGTGCAAATAATCTGACGGCCCGTGGGCTTCTTGTCTTAGAATGACGGCATTTGAAGTAACAGCAGAGCGTTCAATCCAGCTAGCGATTCGCCCGGGTTGTGATGTCCAACGGAAACATCGAAGACCTCGAGACGTGCCTGAGGTACTGTATTATGCGCATTGAATTATCCGGATACCACAGCCGACAATCTTGCCTGGCCCTCCCGGATGCTGCATTGGCGCACATCGCAGATAGGTCGCATCTCCAACGTCAAATCCCGCAGGACAAATGTATCAAGACAAATGTATTAAGAACCTATGTAGACTCCGGTGTAAATCGCGAAAGGATTATGCGACACACTCACTTTGCATGACTGGGCTAGTCGCGCGCTATAGGAAACGACGGGAGCTTGGCAGCTTACATACCCTCTGACAGATGCGCCCGTGAAACTTGTGACAATAACAGGAGCATAGCAATAATGAGCGATTGGGATGCCGCAGAATGGCAGCCACGCGCCAGAGAGCATCCGGGGCAGGTGAATACTTTGCTGCAGCCCCACTCTGCGGAGTTTCTGTAGGGAGATGGTGGATGTTGAGGGACGGGGTAACTGTTGGATGCTACAGACAGAGGGCGTGTAGGAAGGTTGGCACTCGCAAGACGCGCACAGTTCATCGTCAAAGCTTCGAGGATGCGGTCCGATGTTGCCTAATCCGTGCAACTATACAGTAGCAAACCTTATTTTCTCGGCAGCCTCCGGCGTCAACGAATCCGGTGTTGCTCATCGTCCAGAACATCCTCAAGACCCTCAGAACCACCGTCAACGATGGCCTCCCGTCCCACAGTCAACGTTCACTCTACAGCAGGAGGTACGTTGGCACGCTGCTGGAGAAAATTAGATGAATGAATGAGCGGGTTTGACCCAATACAGAGGCTTCCACCTCCCTCCCCTTACCTGCGGTCCTCACCGCGCCCATCAGACTCGATGTTGTCCAGCAGGTTCACAGTGAGTCACGATCTATGTGCCTGAAGTAGCCATGATCTCATTTTTCTGCAGAGAGCCTCGCCAAGAATAAGAGGCAGGCGTACGCCGTGAGCGAGAAGGCCGGCCACCAGACCTCTGCTGAGTCCTGGGGTACTGGTCGTGCCGTCGCCCGTATCCCCCGTGTCGGCGGTGGAGGAACCCACCGCTCCGGTCAGGCTGCGTTTGGTAACATGTGCCGTGGCGGTCGCATGTTTGCCCCCACCAAGACCTGGCGCAAGTGGCACGTCAAGGTCAACCAGAATCAGCGTCGCTTCGCCGTTGTTTCTGCCCTTGCTGCCTCCGCCCTTCCTTCTCTTGTCCTTGCTCGCGGCCATCGTATTGAGCAGATCGAGGAGGTTCCTCTCGTCGTTGACTCTGCCGTCGAGTCCTTCAAGAAGACCAAGGAGGCTGTTGCTCTCCTCAAAACCCTCAACGCTCACGCTGATATCGCCAAGGTCTCTAACTCTCGCAAGCTCCGCGCCGGCAAGGGCAAGCTGCGCAACCGCCGTCACCGTCAACGCCGCGGTCCCCTCGTGGTCTATAATGAGGACAACGGCATTGTTAAGGCGTTCCGCAACGTCCCTGGTGTTGAGATCGTCAACGTTCGTCGCTTGAATCTCCTCCAGCTCGCGCCCGGCGGTCACCTTGGTCGGTTCGTGATCTGGACCCAGGGAGCCTTCGCCCTCCTCGACGAGGTCTTCGGCACATTCGATACGCCCTCGGTCTACAAGAAGGATTACGTCCTCCCTACTGCCAAGATCACGAACCCCGATGTAACGCGTCTGATCAACAGCGACGAGATCCAGTCGGTCATCCGCCCCGCGAATGCCAAGCACCAAAAGCGCCCGTGGACGCAGCACAAGAACCCTCTGGTCAACAAGGGTGTACTCTTCCGCTTGAACCCTTATGCGAAGACTCTCCGGAGGCAGGAGCTACGTAGGTCTATCTTGTTATGTCATGATGCGCGTATATCTCATTCCGTGGTCAGTCAAGCAGGAGCGCATCAAGGCCAAGGGCGCCAAGAAGGCCAAGACCCCGAAGGCAGCCGGCGAGGCCTTCTTGAAGACTTTCTTCGCACCTTAAGTGCCCTCGCTCTCTCGTGCGTGTGTGGCTGTGGAGGAGTAGAGATTGGGATGTTGTCGCGACTTATTGCTTCGATACAGCTCTTCGTCGTATGCTATTCCACTATCTGGTTCTGCTGTCGCATGTCCGATATGATTACCATACCGAAAATAAGTTGTACTGTCGCGTGGTGTTCGGGGACTTGTGGTTATGTACGAGATGGACTGCCGACGACCTTCCGCCCATACGCGGGTACCATCGGACTCAAAAGCTAGTCACCGCTTTGCGTTTCGCGTCCCTATTTCCCTCGCGGATCCTGCGATACCTGACATGCACTCGGTTTGACACACTATCGCACGCTTCTGTCGCCCCGAATGCCACCACGACTGAATGAAAGCGGCGGCCGTAGCTTCATCGTGTGCGTATGTCGCACTTGGGAGCGCTTTCAACTTCTTGTACGTCCTTCACTGTTTGAGCTTGGGGCACTCAGTACTCAAGTTCAAGGGTAGACGGACATTTCGTATATTGCCATGGCGGTCACGACGTAAGACAAGTTAATCAGAGGATACTAGCGGAGCAATTAGAGGCCGTTCCCATCGCGTCTCCTGCCATCGTCAGGGACGAGACTTGGGGGGGGGGGAAGTTCAATAAGCCTTCCGTGAATACGGCAGAACGGATATCAGCAGTGTATGCTAGGCAGGCGCGTTAGTACGAGAGAGGTAATGTTCCTCAATGAGCTCTTCAGGGCTGCGCTGTGTGCCACGCGGGAAGGAGGAGTGTCCGGCTCATAAACTTTGTGGACGGTGCGGCATGCCGGCAGGAGGCACATGAGCGTCATCCAGAGACGAGGGTCGGTGAAGTAAGTGTTGGTGAATGTCAACATAGTGATATGTTCCGCAAGCCAGGACGACAGTGGGGACCGTAGTATACCATAAAGCATACGACAATCTCCCTCATTCTTCAACGTGAGTCTTCTGAAGAGGCGATGGCGGAACTGTCTGGACCAGGTTCGCGAGACCAGGGAGAGCCTCCTCAATAAGCCAGCTTCCATGTCAGAGCTTGCGAGGAAGCCAAAAATGTAGTCGTGCAATTCTGGAGGTAGCCGCTCCAGCAGGCGAGCGAACACGCGAGGAGTAAGGGACTTGGCACCTGGAAGAGTCGTTTAAACAGTGCAGCTACTTGGAAGTAGAAGCGATTGGCTTACCACTTCGTTGTTGTTGCTGTCGCCGCCGCCGCCGCTTGAGAGACTGCTCAAAATTTTCTTCAGAGGAGGCAGGAGACTCCACAAAGCTACTCCTGCGGCGCGTACACTTATCCTTAGGGGTTGAGCCAAGTCGAGCTTCAGCGTTAAGTTGTCGAAAGAATCTAATCCCCGGCAGCCGACCATCGCAAGATCTCTCCCAAACGTCTCCAAGCCCGGAGAAATCAGTAGATCTATTCTCGCCGCGCGCAAGCCTTGCCATGGATGTTGAAACGCTGAAGATCGACGTGTCAAAGCGACGTAAGCTGTCGTGGTGGCCAGCAACATCTGCTTCGACATGCTACCAACACGTGGTGACGGCCGCGGTCCCGTTCGATTCCCACCGCTGAGCGAGAAGCACAGCCGAAGATTGAGATTCATGCGGTATGCAATGAATATTCGAAAGAGAGAAGAGAACACAGACGGCGAGACAATGCTAAAATTGGGCGTCTTATTCGTGGACTTGGAAGCGGAATACCGATTAGTTCATTTAAAAAAAATTCTATCATCCCATTTTCTCCCCTGTGCAGAAGCACTGCTCACCGTGGTTAAAAATGACTGCACTCTCGTCCCGTATTGTGCTTTCTTGTGCTGCTACCAAGTATTCGGTGGGACCATATAGCGCAGCCACTCCACAATCCTCTCGTCTGACATACCAGGGTCGTGCCGCGGCGCGACAGCTGGATGACTGTTCACTCGTTCATGGCCAGCATAACCTTATCAGAAAGTGCGCGCAAAGTCCGCTTCTGGATGCTGCTGCCGGAAGATGTAGGCCTGATAACCTGAACCGAGACGTGCACGGTGGCCGGTGCGTGCTGCACCGTAACACCAGTGAACACACAAGTATCTTGGGAGAGCCATGTAAGCGGGGAGATTTCCGTGGGGGGACAAGTATAACTCACCCGATGTTGCCTCTCCGACATTGAAGGACAAGTTTGTCCTCGAACCACTGCCCAAAAACATACGGACGAGCTTCATGGTAGCTCACGTTCCACCAGGGACCGCCGGGCTCGCAATTTGACGTCTAGCGAACGGATATTGTGCGCTTGCCGCGGCCAGGATCTAAGCAGGTACTGCTACGTTGTCTGTGCAGAGGGGTCGCCCGACCGGTTGGCAATCCCGAGATAAAGCGTCTCCAGGCGAGTGGGTGCTGTCTGCTAGTACGCGGTGCGAAATTTAGGGCGACGGATAAGTTACAAGAGAATAAACTGAAAAAAAAAGATGTTGCGCAGAGAGCTCTTCAAAGTTCAGAGTCGAACTTCATGCTACACATTCTCCTCGTCATGGTGCTGCATGCCGGCAGGAAACGAACGAGTAATATACAGAGAGGAGGATCGGGGAAGCGATCGGCAAGCCATGCCGACAGTGAGGAGCGTGGAATCCTGGAGAGCACACGGTAAACATCATCGCCCTTTGGCAGCATAAGGACAGCGAAGAGACGAAGGCGAAGCTGTCGGCACTAGACTTGTGAGACCAGAAAAAGCGCTGATACCCCACGTTTATCGTCAGAGGTCACCAGGGTGACATAGGCGTAATCGTACAGTTCAGGCTAGTTCAGGAGGTAGTCGCTCCCAAGAGCAGATGAACGCATCGAAAGGCTCAAAGCTTCCGCCTGTAGGAAGAATATGAGCAGAGCGATTGAACGTCTTTCAAACTTATTTCTCACCTAGCACCAATCGACTCTCTGAGGTGAGCACATCGTCAACTTGAGGCATAGAAAGCAGTTCAAAAGTCAAAGCATTGGTGACCGTATTAGCGATGTCGGTCGCTAACGGAAGCCAAATTCGGAAGGGCGCATCAGGGCGCAAAACCACGTGATTTGGGCTTCGTGGGCGCCTCTCGCCGGTGCGTGTGGAACACGCTTTTGCCTCGCTTTTGCCGTGAGGATTATCCTCGAGATCTCTGAAATGCTACAGCTGAGCGTTGCTGTCTGGTTTACTCTCCTGCCATGCTATCCACAGACGCAATATTGAACCGGCGCACGAATGGAACCGTCACCGCCGTCGTCACAGTCGTCGCCCTGCTCTGCGGCGCTGGATACGCCCTCGGGATGTGGTTCCTCGGCCGACGCTGGGCGCATCAGGCTCGATCGAAAGCGTTCACGCTCAGCAAGTGGCCAAGAAGACTTGTGCCTGGTTCGTTCCCGCGGATCTCACCTCCATTATCGCTTCGCTGACATGCGCTCTGCGTAGCCTTTCACGTCTGCTTGACGCTTACTAGCCTGCTGGAGGTGCGTGTCTGCCAAGTCTCGTATATCCCATACTCCATATTCGATGGTTTCTAGACGGCTCTCGACGGCTGGCTTCTAGGCCAGTACCACTACACCGGCCGCTATGCCACCGTAGGCTCACGAGATGGGGTCCGCGCCTCATTGTACGTCTCCTTGCCTTCGCTCCCTACTCGTTTCTCCCGCTAACTCAAATTTAAGGATCGCCGCGGTCTGGACGCTTGTCTGCTCCATCGCTTTCACAGCCATGTTCCTGCACCCCTCGCTGTGGAGGCATCCCATTGCCTCATCGGGTGCACAGGCCATCTGGATCCTCCTCACCTGGTGCATCTGGGTCGCAGCAACGGCAACCATGACCCGCGCGTTACCACTACTCAGCACGAAGACAAGATGCGCGGGCGCAGAATATTGTGGGCAACTCCGTACCGTATTTGGTACGTCTTGATTTGAGTAACACGCGCTAATCTTGCGCTTACCGGATTTCGTAGGGCTGTCATTAGCGGAGGTGTAAGTCCGTGCCAACCTTACCTGAGCTTCAACTCTGACTTCATGCGTGCAGGCTGTTGCTGACATTGGGTATGTTCGGTATGGCTCGGTCGTTCTGGAAGACGTACTACTCGCCTCGATACTGACAGTCGGTCTGCCTTTGCTTGTATCTATGTGACTTGAGTTTTGCTCGGCTCGCGAGTATTGAGGGATTACTACTTCGTATAGACGCGTTGATCGCCGACTACGGTTTGGTCCAGCTTGCTGGAAAGTATTGGCGAGAAAGACCGAGTATGGTCTCACCATGTTCGAAACTGAACACGATAGGTCCTGCCGCTGGGTTGTGCCATGTTTTAAAAGTATTTCTTGGGATGCTCTCTAATCCGAGGCTCACAATGCCCGCTCGTCCTGTTCACCTCTGAAGGCCTGACACTATAATCGGTCCAGATCGTGGTGGCAAGACCTACGAACATCCGTTCTCGCAATTGAGGTAAGAATTATTGGCCGAAAAATTCGACTGTTTTAACGTCTTGACAGACATGTGACTCGGTGTTGTGTTGTACGGCGATAGCTGTGGAAAAACTCCGCCGTTCACAATGCCTGGGATTGTAGATGGCGGTGAATTGAGGCTGCTGAGGTCCTGGTGCTGGACTGGTGCATTCAATTTCCGACGGTGGTACGCGACGTCGACATACTCTATTGAAGGTAATATCCTGAGACGGCGCTGTCTTGGCGTGCTTCGGGGACTAGCTGGGGGACGCTCTGACTTAAAGTATGTCCGAGTAGGCTTCTCGCCCGGTACGGTCTCGCGCGTGCCGCTGCAGGCTCTGTTACGGCTCAAGCAACCTTAGCAGAAAAACTCTTATTTGCACTTTACACATAGGTTCGTACGTGTAGTCTGTTGTACATGTTGCTAAACACAGGTCAGCGTATAAACGTTGAACACTTTCTAGCGGACATCAACGGAGCTACTCGGCTGATCGACGACGTGTCTGCCGGTGCCGAAGCTCGCCGGTGTCGTGTTATAGTATGTCCGGCTTCTCTCGTTCAGTGTTTACATGCGGCTCACTGAGGCGTGCTTATAGGCGATCTAATGCATTTCAAACGACGCTGTATACTAGGGTACACACTCTCACATACTGGCGACCTACCTAGAAGTGGCATAAGTCAAATTGAAATTAAAACAATATAAGATAGCTATATAAATAGCGAGTCATTCGCTGGGCTCGTCTTCAGACACAGCTGATAGTCCTTGTCTACAGCCAGCCATGAAGTTCATCTTTGCTCTCGTTGCTTGCCTTGGTGCCTTTAACCTGGCTACTGGTACCCCTTTAGCTTCTGAGGGTAAGTCGCTCTGGATAATCAGAAGACGATTCGTGCTTATATTGAGTCAGATGGCATTGTCGTCTCTCATGCTGACCCTGCTGTCGACACTGCTGCCCTCGCTGACAGGAGTGGCTTCAGCGCGAAGGTGAGTATCCCGATTACCGTCTGAAATCGACCTGTAAGACGAGTATCTTTCATAGGAGACTCGCGACGCCACTCAGTTCACCATTCCACCGGGGATCCATCTAATACCAGCCAACCAGACGGTTCAGACCCACAGTCTGAGCGCTGCCGCTGTTAAAAACCCGTTTTATGTCGGCATCAACGTCGACCAGCAGGTCACAATCACTGTAGCTCTATGGCAGCATTCTTCCAATCCATTTCCTTCTCCGGCATCCCGGGCATCCCCAACACCGTTTTCAGCGGCAGTGGCGAGGGCACGTCCCTCACGGCGTCGCCCGTAACACCGTCTCCTGGGAATACGAAGGGCCTCGTCATCCTGCCGACAACGGACGGCTTCCTGCTGACCTTGTTCTTCCAGTTCAGCTCTAGTGGCTCTGGCGGGCCGCTCCAGACTGCGGTAATCAACAATTTGCCGGAGTCCGTTGTGGCCGACAACGAGCTCATCCTTACGGTCACTTCTGAAGACAGTGTCGACAACGATAATAACGACTCTGAGGTGACCATTATTGTTGCGACTGGGGACTAGGTGAGCCCTTTCGCTAGCCCCGCATAGGTAGAGGCATGTCGGTTCTGACTGCTCTTATTTACTTAGATCTGGTATCCCGGATGAGCGAATGGGCAGCGACTGTCGTTAATTCTGAATGCCTCCCAGATTTACGAGCTCTCTCTGTTTACTATCCAGGATGATACTGGCCTGGATTCCCCTCCGTCTACACGCGTCCCGTCTTGAGGGTTTCTATCTGCGATTTCAGCTAGTACTCGCGGAAGGTCGGTAGTATTTGTGTAGTTGTTCTCATAAATCTCTCTTTATACATGAAAGTTTGCGGCCGGTATCATAGTTATCGAAGCACAGGGTGTAATAGGCCGATAAATGCGTAAGATCACTTAAGGCTTAT
>NW_006767630.1:3846494-3849587 GCF_000300595.1 Phanerochaete carnosa HHB-10118-sp | reverse complement strand
AGGGTGTAATAGGCCGATAAATGCGTAAGATCACTTAAGGCTTATACTGTGTCGAGAAGTTGCCAATACCGCGAAATACCATGTCCTCTCTCCTACAAGCTCTTCTGGACACGTAACAGCCCCATGCTGATTCCTCACTAACCAGTTCGGACCTGACTGCTGGATAAGTATCTGCAATCGGACTTTCAAATCGGTGAGAAGGCTGCCAATGCAAAGAAAGGTCCTCCATGCTTTCTCCAGCCCATTGGTCAGGTCATATGAACTGCCCTTTGTCACATCCGTGAGATTTCGCTGCTCCGGTGCACCTGTGCAGATCTGGCTTCTCTCATGTGTTGAGGTGCAGAGCGCGGAACCGCCCTTCCATTGGCTGGGTATACAGATTCCTGTGTGTGTCTGACCACCGCGAGCCGATCATTTCGCACGGTAGCATCCGCTTTGTCGTGGATTGAAGCCGGCGGCGAGGGTACCACACCAAAATGTAGCGGCTTGCATCACATCTCGAAGGTCCACGTTACGGACGTCTGCTGATCACGATTCTGGTTGACACTATACTCGCAGACTGAGGTCGCAGGAGCAGCGATACAAATTTGACACCGAAAACTATCAAGAAAATGCAATTCTATTTAATTACTTTCTTTTAAAATTGTGCATTCGCTGATCTAGTCCATGCATGGCACCCTAATTCAAACGCTGCAGAAGCTAAGAGGTCAAAATAAGTAATCAGAAAATGCACCAGCAAAGAAGCATGCTCACATATTGGATTTCAATCTCCGTGGTAATATCGATGAGCTCCCGGAACAACTTGGCTGTGGCATTTTGGAGATTGCTTGCAAAGTCGTTGGAGACCAGAGCACCCGCATCGAGCCACGCATCTGAGAAGGCAGCAGCAGCAGTGAACGCCTGACTTGATACGCCTGCTTCCTGAGTGGTATTTGTGACGAGGACCCTGGTACCGGCGCTGTCTTGGGCTTCGATCAACGTTGTGAACCCTGTGACGTTGGACTCGTATTTTGTCTCGGCGACGATCTTGCCGATGTGCGCTCTAGAGACCAATTCGTCAGCACATGCAGGGATTGCTGTCTTGATGGGCATACCGATGAGACAGAAGAGCAAGGAGCGTCGCATCAAGATTGAGGACAGCATCGTCGTCGATGGTCGAGTTGTCCAAGTGGTAGTAGTACGAAGTCGGAGAACTGAAAAATGGAACCAATGTGTCAATGTAGAACGCGGTAATGTTGCCGTTGCCGCTGAACGAGTCCTGGTGAAATCGACCCGGAGGGAAGGGATTGCTCGGTGTGGAGATGTCTGGAGCGATGAGCGGCTGAGTGAAGGGGTATTCGAGTTTCCCATAGTCGTATCGTCCAGAGGCTGCACTGACGACTTCGCGCTGCTTGAGGAAACTCAACAGTTCCTGACCGCCATTTGCGTACAGCGAGTGATTGGTGGCGAGATTGATGCGTTCTGTTAAGGTGCTAGAGCGACGTCATCCACGAACGTCTATCCCAAGTAACGCTACAACGCACCTGACAATGGGAGCCTCGAGTTGAGCTAGGATATCCTAAGCGATATTACTTGGACTTAGGCTCTCTCTCTCTAAGGACGCAGAATTGCATAGCGCTTACTCTGATCTGCACCAGCCCTGGGACTGTCAACACGGGTCTGGTGCCAGTGGCGCCAGCCAAGACGGCGCAGATTGCTATAGGGAGGGTTACAAGACTTAGTGGGTGAAAATGCATCCTAGAGGTTTGTGGCTGCGAAAGTATGGGTGCCGCTGGCAGAGCTCCAGGCCCGCTTTATAGTACACATCATCCCGAGCGACTCGGACTTAGCCTGCGTCTCTTGCAGGGTCGCACTACCTTTGCCGGCGTGATGTTCCGTAAGTTTACAAAATACGCTGATCTCACAGAATAGTGCAAATCACCGAGCGCTCTCCGTCAGTCGTGTGTAAAATAGCTCTCGCCTCCGTGAAGGAAAGCGCGCAGGTAGTACGCGGATGACTTCCGAGTCGGTCTCCGAGTCGCTCAGAGTCACATATCGCGGGAGAAGCGCGGTTATGGCGAGCCATTAGCGCGTGCGGCCAGGGTGAGACACGCCATACCTTGTACCTCATGCAGAGTCTGGTACTGAGAATGTGCAGTGATCTAGATCGCGAGGCTTTCGCTTCAAGTTATCATCGCGACTGGTTCGAGCACAATCAGACGTACCCTTGAGAAGCCCCTCGGTGCATCACAGATTATCAACAGTTGAACGTGGACGCGCCACTGCCGGTCGACTTCCCCCTGCCAGGCCAAGGCTACCCCAAGAGGGTCAGCCATCAGCAAAATCACACCCTATGTTAGACAAGGTTGAGGTTAGGGAGATGAGGTTACTACAACGCACCTGACAATGGGGGCTTCGAGTTGAGCTAGGATATCCTAAGCAATATTGTTTAGACTCAGACTCTCTCGAAGGGCGCAGAATTGCATAGCGCTTACTCTGATCTGCACCAGCCCTGGGACCGTCAACACGGGTCTGGTGGCGCTAGCGAAGGCGGCACAGGTCGCCATAGGGAGGGCAACGAGACTTAGCAGGTGGAAGTGCATGCTAGAGTTCTGTGATTGCGAAAGTATGGGTGCTGCTGGCAGAGCTCCAGGCCCGCTTTATAGGACACATCATCCCGAGCGACTCGGCCCCTTCACTGGCGTGATGCTTCATAATAACACGAAAATATCGATCTCGGAGAATAGCGCAAAATATCGAGCGCTCTCCGTCAGTCGCATATAAAGGAACTCTCACCTCCATGAAGGAAAGCGAGCAAGGAGATGGGCGCCCTTCTTTAGCTCAGCAATACTTTCCCACGCTTGGAAGGTAGCAATACTGTAAGGTGGCAGCAGCACTGCCAGTGTACCGGCAACAATAAATCATCAATCATCATCATTCTAAATTATCATTATTTTTCTCCAAAGGAGTGGCAAGTCGAATAACAGCCTGAGATCGAGCCGCGGCCAGGGTGCCGATTGGTCGGGCCTTCGCCCGAACCACCACCGACAAATCCGACAGCAGGCGAGCAGGCCCCCCAGAACCCCGGACAACCATCTCAAGCACAAAACAACA
>NW_006767630.1:3839686-3845555 GCF_000300595.1 Phanerochaete carnosa HHB-10118-sp | reverse complement strand
GGCAGCAGCACTGCCAGTGTACCGGCAACAATAAATCATCAATCATCATCATTCTAAATTATCATTATTTTTCTCCAAAGGAGTGGCAAATCGAATAACAGCCTGAGATCGAGCCGCGGCCAGGGTGCCGATTGGTCGGGCCTTCGCCCGAACCACCACCGACAAATCCGACAGCAGGCGAGCAGGCCCCCCAGAACCCCGGACAACCATCTCAAGCACAAAACAACACTCATCGCAATTTGCACATTCATATGAATGAATATCATTCGCTTTTCTAAATGACCTTACAACCCCAGACAACCCCACCCTAAGTACCTCGAGGCGCCTCTCTGTAAGCGCGCGCTAACTCGCTCTTACACTCCCTTGGTTCTCGCGCAGGTGTTGTATCTCGGCCTGTGCCTTGGCAAGCTCAGCTTGTACATCCCGCAACGACTCTGTCAGCTCCTGAAGCTTGGCGTCCTTTGCCTCGAGGAGCTCCTGCATGCTGCTCCGCAGGTCCGCGAGCTCAGCTCGGTGTCGCTCCGCCTGTCGCTCGAGCTCAGGCTCCGCCTTGAGGCCATGCCCCGCACCCGTCTCCGCGAGCAGCTTGCGCTCATCTACCATATTCTGTTGGATTCGCAGTGGCGCGGGTGAGAAGCCGATGATCTTGCGGATGATGCGGTGCGCTGACTCGACGGTGTTGTCATGTCGCATCATGTGTGCACCCTTCTCGAATGCGAGCTTGAAAAAGAGGTCGCTGTTCGTTATCTCCCGCTCGCGCGCGGCACCAATGCTAGGCTCGACGTCGCCCCACATGTTTGTGATAATGACGACGCTCTTCAGAGTTTCGTCGCCGCAGAGCTTGCGGAAAAGCCGAAGATTCTTGCGCCCGATGCCACCCATGCGGGTGTCCGTGATGCGCGTCAGGTAAATGACGCCGTTGAGGGTGCGTCCTTGCTTGTATCTACAATGACATGTCAGACGCAAATCACAGGCACACGGGCGGCAGAGCGTACGTCACGGCCAGGAAGTCAGCGATGAGCCGGAGGATCTCAGCCTCGGTCTTGACGGTGTCATCGAACCCCGGGGTATCGATGAGGGTGACCATCTTGCCATCAAGCATGAAAGGTAAAGCAACCTCGACTTCTGAGGTGCACGACTCCAGGCCATGGCCAACCTTCAATTTGGAGTCGCTAACGAGATTGATGAACTTTTAGGGAAAGGGATCTCAGCAGCCGCGGAGATACGTGCTACGGTAAACCTGCATAGCTTACCGTCGACTTTCCTGCGCTGGTCGCACCCATGACACTATCTACGAGTTAACTTGGCAGTCGGTAACAAGGACGCGGGACGTACGCAATGAGGGCGGCATCGTCACTTGTACTATCCAGTTCTTGTACAAGCTCCTCACGCACTTTCCTGAGCTCGGCCTCCCCGTCCGAGCGAACGAGGTGCGTACTAAGCTCTCCTGAAGGTGCTCTTGCATCTTCCGGTGTAACAAATCCGACTATCAACGGGTCATGAGTTTTATGGATGATGACAGACGAATTCATGATATTACCGCCATGGTCATCTACTGCGATGCGTGGGCGCTGGCTTTGAAGCATTGGCATTATACTTCCAGGTGAGCCTTTTTGATTGTAAGATGCGGGTACTGTGACGGATTTAGTGTGCACTTACCATCGTTTGAAATCCCCAGCAGAAACAGATCATCGTGAGACGCAATAGCGGAGGTTGCATTTGAGTACTGTCGGAGAAGATGTCGTCCAGCTACTTCTTCCCATTTAAACAAAAGCACCAACATCTAAAATGTAGTCCAGCAGATCTTCCAGTGCGTCGCGAAGCTGAATGCTTGGAAATGAATCTCTGATGATAGTGTTCCCAGTGATTGTCGCTTCATACCTTCTTTGTCGGAGGGTGCATATTCACCGCAACTAATATGAAAATGTCAGTATCGACCACTTAGAGTTCGCTTGTGTAGACTGATCACCGGATGAACACACATCTTCCAGATCCTCAGAATCACCCATGTCCCTGGGCTCCGCCCCCGCTACGATCTTCATTGGGAGAAAGCGACGGTACTTGGCTTTACAATACCTGACAAACAGACACTGGTTCCGCCTATGGCCTGCTGGAGTATCCAGATTCTGTCGCTTCGGTCCACTTCGCTGGCTGACTGACGCCACCGCCTCCTCTGAGCGCTCGATCCCAAACTCTGCAGATGCGATGCTCCCCTCTGTACCAAATGAGATTGAATGCGACTTGCCGCGGTTTGCGACGGCCGCGACGGCCCACTCTGAGGTCTTAAGCCAGCCGATTACCAAGACGATGTCCTCTGGGGAGATCTCGCGGCCTTGGTCTATCGCAAACCTGTGCCACGACGAATGGTGAAGCCTGACGTACTCGCGGGTGCGCGGATTTGCTTGTACGTGCGACAAGGTGACGTCGGAGCCGGGCACTAAGATTGCACCTTCTCGTTTTTTGCACTCAAACTTGTATGATATAGAAACGCCCTTACTTCTTACCGCACGTCGGAAAAACTTATGCAAAAGACAAGAACAGAAACTCACGCTGTTGCCCCTGCTTCACCTTTGAACTGGGAGATCGACTTGCTGTAGATCGGCTTTGGAGGCAAGTAGTTTTCCTTGGTCTGCAAAAGAGCTCGCTTGTTGTACTCGAGTGGGACATAGCCATGCGGGACTCCAAAATCTGCATGTACTGGGTCTTCTGCGGCGAGAGTACAATTGAAGAGCCGGTAAAAGCACCCATCTTCGATGAATCCGACGTCCCCGATGAGGATCTCACCGTATTGAGAGGGTTCAGGTTGCCACAGCGGCTCGCCATGTCCGTGGTTCCGCAACTGATCTGCGTATATGAGGGAGGCCTCAGAGTGGAACATACTAAATTGTGAGTGGGTGAGCGAGGCAGGGACAAGGGTGAGGAGAGGAGATAGCTGTGACGTTCACAGCACACTAATGCAGGATACAGAGCCTTACCATTGTCACAAGGTCACGTTGAGGATCCCGATGAGCGCGCCTTTAGCCTTTACTAAGGATCTTTCCGAAGCGCTGCTTCTGCCGTGAGACCCCAGTGAAAGGCAAGCCGAGCATATTGAAGGCTGCTCGGCGCCTGTACTAGCTGCACGCGTTCGTGATATCCGCCACCGCGTGCGGGCAGCTTGTCATGCATCGCACTGGCCGTATCGCCCCAGATGAAATATATGTCAGATATATCGGTGTTCTGCATGGAGAGAGCAGATATCGAGAGCAAAGTAGTTGCATACGATGACGGTTCTGGATAGTAGACAGACAATGTGCAATGGCAAAGCTTTCTGTAGCACTCTTTCGGAGCTGGAGACCTTCCACCTTCGTTTCACCAGCAAACTGCTGCCAATATATGTCATCCGGGATCACAGCTCCCAACCTCGCGCCAAACTAATCTTTTAATACTCATTCAAGTCTTGCAAAGCTGCACCCTCGACCGAGGTGTTGTCATCTCAGTTACATTCTCTATAGCCCTCAGCTTGTGCACCAACTACATGAAGGCAAATGGCTCCAGTATCGTTATGCCGCAGGAGCAGGGAGATCATGGCGAGCTCGCCATAACTCTTGTCATTGGCGGCGCTCCTTTGATCAGCCGGCAAGGTACGCCATGTCTTGTGTCCTGCACAACGCCTGGTGTTGAACATTTGCGGTAATTCCGGGCCTGTTCACGAGGCCCTCTAGCCTCTCGCTTATTGTTGCAACTGGTCCAAGCATAACCGGGTACCCTTCTAAGAAGTCTCTTGGTGCCACGCCTGCCGCCACAGACTTCAACCTGCCGCCACCGATCGACCTCCCTGCCATAGACAAAACGACGCAAATAAAGTTTGTCACAATTGCATGCGTCTAGCTAGAGATCGTAGGCTGCTACATACAATGTTATCTAGGCAGCAAGCTCATGATTGACCTGGTGCTACAAGAAGCAATGTGGGGAAATAAAAATGCCTAGCATGTCTATGAATTGGACACATCTTTTGATACAGCGGCTGTATACATTAAAATATACAGTCGTGTAGCCTAATAGGATATCTGCAGTAAAATTAATCTATGTGCATAATTTCAACATGTGATGTAGGACTTGAATATTGGTATAAGCATGGTATAAAATGAAGCACCTGAGGCCATAAGCAATGCCTGATGGAAGAAAACACATGGCATGCGGGCTCTACTTGAAATTGTTGAAGATCCACTCTGGTGGAAGCTCAAGATACAGATGAAGTTGCAATTCTGCAGCAGTCAGACGTTCATTGGGATTCCTGGCAACAAATTGATCAGTACCATCCAAAGACCAGTAATGTCTAGCTCACATTGCAAAGCACTTCTTATGTCGTCGGCAAGCGATGACAAAGTGATATCTTTGAGGACAGGTGGTCCCTGCTTGGTTTGACGTATCTGGAATAGCGTCAGAATTTTAGATACTCACATTCTTTTTTTTTCTCTCCTGAATTTAAAGTGCTATCTACGGAGGATAATGTACACCTGTCTACTAGTGTCTGTGCGCAATAAATATCAGCGTCTATAGTGGCGCAGGAGTCCGAGGCTCCAATAAATAGTAGACAAAATCAAAGACCAAAATGTCTCATTGCTCACTGTCTAATGGTGAGCATGGCCATGCTGCAACTATTTGTGCAGCATACGGAGCCGGGGCTACCTCCTCCCTGTTGGATTCAGACAATAATGTCTGAAAACTGAAGGGGGGAGATCCTGCATAGTCAGAAAATGACAGATCATCCACATGAATGAGTGTTTTAGATTCTTTACTGTCATTGCCACATTGTGTGACTTCCATTTTGAGAGGAACATGAGCTGCAACAAGAACTGACTGTAGCCAGTCCAGTGTGACATCCCGAAACAGCTGGTGTCCTTCAGGATGGTGTTGTCGGTACTTGGCCCATATGTGTTTGATGGGCCATTGTGTTCTGCTGTTTAGCCATTGTAAGAATGGTGTTGGGCACTTGTCTTTGTGAGTAGCCCATTTGTATTAATTGTAGAGCATTGGCCTCTGTAGCACAATTATGTCAAACACAATGTTGACAATGTGGTACTTTCAATCTGAGGTATTGGCATCACACAGTGGAAACACATCTGTTTGCATGTGTTCCATCAAGTCCTGCCACTCAAAGGTTCCAACAAGTGGATTGAGCAACAGAAGTTCGTGTATGTTATCAATTGTGACTACCTGCTCCTTGTTTTGGAGCTCAAGCTGTTTTCCTGCTGAAATCAGCTCTAGTCGAGTTTGATCAGGCGCACATTTAGGTGGTTTGATATTGCTTTTTCTTATCCAGTATGGGCATTCATACAAGATATGATCTCTTGTCTCATAGGCATTTGTGCATAAACACGTTCGACTGCCTTCAAGATTCATTTTATTATGGAATTCTCCATGAGAAAAATACCCAGTTATGAATCTGGTCATATGCACGTATAAGCGGTGGTCATGCCCAAATTTCTGAAGAAAGTAATGTTTGCTATCAGGAATGATAAGCTTGTGTTCTGTTTGTTTTAGCAAAGTGGAATGACCACGGTATTTGATACTGTTCATCATTATCTGCCAGCTTTTACAAGCTTTAACCTTAGTAGCTGCTTGTGCTGCAGCATATGATGATCCATTTTGGGTTGGCTAGTCCTATTGCAGGCAGCCTCACTAGCAAGTTTGTCCACTGTCTCATTAAAGCGAGTAGACCAGCTGTCCATCTGGGTCTTTTCTGAACATGACAGGGGACCCATGCAATACACACTTTGTGTTGACTATGTGCACTGAGGAATTTTTTCAGGGCAATAAAAGCTCTGATAGAATGAATTTGGCCACCTTTGCAATCTCCTTTGAAGATGAGAGTCCAGCAGCAACA
>NW_006767630.1:3807880-3814938 GCF_000300595.1 Phanerochaete carnosa HHB-10118-sp | reverse complement strand
GGCGAGCAATCGACCGCGAATTGCTCTGCAAGACTTTGTCCAGGAGCCCATCTTTACGCACCGTCAGTACGCCAAGAAGCTAACACTGCGCTGGGGATGTGGGAAGAATAGCAGGATCGACTTCGCCAATGTGCTCCCGCGCTACTTGCCCATGTTCCCCGAGCTCCTCGCCCTCGAGCTTCGCGGCGTCCTATACAAGCGGCCTGAGCAGCCCGTCATCCAGCAGTTTCGCCTCCAGTCGCTCACCATCGATGGAGAGTGGTACCGGTGGCGCAGGCACGAGGAGTACGATCCGCGTGCACTCTGTGACCTGCTCGTCCTGTTTCCCGAGCTTAAGAAGCTTGAACTCATCAGGGTGGAGTGGGCTCCAGGTGACGGTGACTACGTGGAACCCGGCGAAGACGAGAATGAGGAAATTTGGGACGCAGCAGAGGAGCACGACCCGCCTCAAGTCAATGACAGCGATGTCTACGACAGCTACGACGTCGACCCTAATGTGCTGCCTCGCATCCAGTCCTTCGTAATCTGCATGTGTGAACTCCTGCCGGTCTTCGTGTGGGTGCTACGTATGGCGGATGTCAGGTACTTGAACGTCCTGGGCTTCTTTGACGAAACCCGGACGATAGTAAACGCTTGTGCAGCAACAGTGGAACATATCACGGATTTTATTCATTCTCCGAGATTTGAAGGCACGCCCTCCTATCTGCTCCCGTTTCACGGCCATGCTGATAACCGCTCGTCCCACAGAGGAGACGGAAATGTGTCCGAACGTCAATTTCGCGAACATGCCTGCATTGCGCAGAATAACACTGGCCATTGTAGTCTCGAGTAGATCAGACAGAGAGAGGGAAGGTTTCTTGTACGACGAGCCCTGGACCACGCTCGCTGCGACCGTAGCGGCGCTGCGCGAACGTCCCGACAACCCGCCTCCGCTCGAGTACATTGAGCTGGAGCTCCACATGTGGCCGTTCCCCATGGGATATGACGACCAGGCGCAGACGGCCGAGGCGCGACACATATTGGTACAAGATTCTCCATTCATAGGCCGCGCAGATGCGGAGCTGCGCAGCCTCGTGGACGATGGCCTCGTCAAGTCCGTCCGAGTTTGGACTGTGGTCCTGATGCCGTCGCGCACCTTCCAGGCGCATAGCTGCTTGAACAACTGTCTTGCCGACGCGTTCCCTGCGCTGCATTCCAAGGGCCATCTTCGTCTCAGCGAGGGGTTTTGCGGGTGCATTAATCAGCCTGGATTGCTGGCTTCCCCTTGTGCATCGCCAAAGAAGATACAATTGCTCTGATCTGATAGGATGTAAAGTGGTTTAATTGTATGTTTCGTACGATGAGTTGATGAAAGAACTTGTGTTCCTCACATTCAACTGCATGTAAGTCGTCTATCCGATGTCGACGACTAAGTGCGTTCGACGTGCGCCTACCATGAGGCCATGTCTCCGTCATTAATCCGCCTAATCCCCATATCAGCGAATCCTGTGACGGCTCGATGAGTGATCACAACTAAGCAGCTGGCACTGCATCGCAGGTAAGCAGGTCGTCTCCAGAATCGCAGATCGGAAAGTGCTGCAGATCCTCCAGCTCGTGCCTTGAGAGAAGCTGCAAGCACTTCCATTGCGCGCTCACGTCTAGTGGCTTCGCGGATGCCAACAATCCATGTCCCCTCGAGGCTGGCACCGTAGCCGGGACTGTTAAAACTGTTTCAGACAAGAAAGCTGTGAATTGGGATATGGCCGCCGAAGGCATGTATTGAACGCAGCTGCACTAGCATTCTCGGGTCCTCCGAGTGGGCCGGAACTGTCGGCCTTTCGAGCTCAGCTCAATTCAAGGGGATACCATCGTCAAAGACGTACCCAGCGAGCGAGTGGTCTATATCGCTCGGCTTGAATTTTGAATTTCGTGGGCTGTTGTCGGCCACTGAGACTCTGTTCGTTCAGTGACCATGTGATGACGGTCCATCAGCAGGAAACGCGCGACTGAATGACCCCGTGCCAGCAACACAACTCTGATGCGAATCCCAGATGAGAACCGTCCAGAACGGGCAGGTGTAATAGTACGCGACTGGATGGTCCTCGTTGCGTCGGTCGTTGGCGGAGGATGGAGCGGGGCGCCCCCGCCGCGGCCGCGAAAACGGTACATGCCTGAAATGACGCGCGGTGATCCGCTTCGGCGGTTCTCGTTCCGTCGCGATCTCCGCAAAGTCTCCGAGCTTACCAAAAAATCGTGGGGAGATAACGACAGTCATCCCCATCTCTCTTCTTGACCACCACCTCCCCCAGGTATATAAGCCCCCTTGGCAGGAACACCTTCGCTCTTTTGTCTCCTTTAGACGTTCCCAGCCACCCTAGACTTCGCAACACAGCCTCGCCAACGACACAGGAATATGGAGACATCATACATCAAGTGAGTCACGGATGTTGGTCGACTTCAAGCCTGGCATTGACGACCTGCTGCCAGCACTCTTCCACAGGAGGTCACAGACTCTGTCATTGACCATCTGTCTGATGACCGCGACTCGCTCAAAGTCTGCGCGCTGGTCCAGCGATCCTGGCTTCCGCGTGCCCGACACCACCTTCATCGCAATGTCGCCCTCGACTGCAGCCAGAAGAAGGCCCCCTCTGCGAACTACTACTCCACTGGCGCTGCCAAGTGCGTTCGCTCACTCAAAGTCATCACGCTCCCGTCGCCGCCCGCACAAGGTGTACGCACCGACGCCAAGGCCCGTGCAGTCTGGAAGGTCATCCCGCGCTTCACGGAGCTACACGACCTCACCCTGGTGTTCAGCAACTGGACAGGCCCTGCCAGGTCCTGGGAATGGCTGCGTCCTGCGGCACAGCACGTTCGCCGGCTCAACCTCGTCTTCGCGACCTTCATGCACTCTGCAGACTTCTTCGAATTCGTCGCGATGTTCCCCGAGCTGGAGCGCTTGTCATTGACGAACATCTCCTTCGGCACCGCCACACTCACGGCGATCCCCGTCGCACCCCCGCATACCTGTGGGAGCTGCGCATGCAAGGGTACATCGTGCCTCCTGAGGTCACGCTGGCGTTTGCGCTCTGGCTGTGTCGCCTGCCGCGCCCCGCGATCCCCCAATTCAACGTGCAGTGGGAGGTTCACCAGCCTGGATGCCTGGTCCCGGTCGTCGACGGTCTAGGACCGAGGCTCGCCCAGCTCGCACTTCCACTCTGGTCCACGCGCGGTGTTCCCAGTGGTGAGCTTCTTTCGCAAGAGCTCTCAGTCGCAGTGCCAGCGCGCTAACGCCGATTCTTCCTGTACCTAGACGTCATTAAGACCGCTCTACACTCCATTTCATTCATCACGGCCGCGCCCGAGATCGCGAAGGACGGCGTCGAGGAGGCGCTCGCCTTCCTCACACGCATCCGGGTTAGCGAGCTCCGCAGCGTCGTGTTCGACGTCCGCGCGACGGCGCCGCTCGAGGCTGTCTCTGAGCAGGCCCTCGAGGCGCTCGACGAGGCGCTCTTTGGGTTGCCGCACTCGCGCTTCAGCAGTCTCGAGAAGGTTGTGTTCCGCGTCTCGCACAGCGCAGCCCGCAGTGGCCTGCTCGAGCGACTCAAGAAGGGCCTGTCACGCGCAGAGAAGCGCGGAGCGGTTGCGCTCGAGGTCGTGCACGACTCGGTATGAGTGTCACGATGCGGACGCGACTTCCTGTGCATTGTTGGACAAAAACACGTTCCAGCATTCGGGACTTTCCCTGGACCGGATCCTTACACTTGTTCCGTTTCATTCCCTCGTTGCATTCACTACTGCTTCGCTGTACTTAGTGTAACCATCGCTTTTGCGCTACTCACATCTGCCTACTGGACTGTATTCTCACGCGCGCTATTATTGGGTGTCGTCTCGGTCACGACTCGTCTCCGCATAGATATACTTCACTATAAACTACTTCGCTACTCCCACGAAATTCTAGATGAGCTTACTGTTGTCGCATATATTCCCTATTCTCGTACCAGTTTGCGTGTAATTACTGATAGATCCTGGTCACACTCTTATTCGTCGTTGGTACATTGTCTACTAGTACCGGTACAGCATGTATAATGTGCCATTGGCTATTCGTCATGCATCATTCATCGTCTGCTCCTTCTTTCGGGTGATGTCGAGTCAGCACGGGATGAATGTAAGCTCATCAAGACAACGCGCACACCATCTCGGACATCCTCGGAAGAAGGCTTCTTCATGTGTTACATGCATGTGCCGCGCGCACACGCACATAGCTGGTAAGCCTTCTTCTATGCAATGTGCTGGACTCGAGCAGCGCACGAAGACATGTCGGCTCTTGGTCAGAGGTGTCGTGTGCTTCGACTCGCGCATTCCAACGGGTTCCTAGCGCATGCTGACGAGTGCTCGAACTCACGCCGAGACGAGAACGTCGGGCCAGAACGCATGGCTCGAGTCAAGCTCGACTGCTCTCGAGTTGACCCGGAACGGCTGCCACCGCGGAGCCGCGCGCTGTCCTGCGGTCGTGTGAGGCGACGTCACGAGCTGGTTCTGCTCAGGACCGAGTTCGCCCGCGAAAGTTGGCAGAAACTGCCAAAAGGTTATCGACTATCGTTTGGCGAAACTCTGTGCGAGTCACGTGGTAACCCGGGCGTGGTGCGAAGGATGATGGTGCGAAAGACACCAGCAGGGTTTGTAGTGCTCTGTCAGCGCGATGCACAGGCCACGACGCATCGATATCCAAACTCAACTCGACCTTACGCATGTGAGACTGGTGCACTGTCTTCCAGGGTCTGCTCGGGTAATCTCGGAAAGCGAGACAAAGCGCGGGGAGTGGATGGTTTCAGTCCTGCTTCTCGGGATGGCTCGCATGAAAGTCGAGACGTACCGGGTAGCGGTACTTAGAGGAGGGCAAACGCGTCCCGAAAATGTCCTCAATACTGTGGCGCAATGTTCAGGAGGCCAGGGCTCGACTGCAGACCGACTTGCGGACCGCGATGCGTGATGCTGCATGAAAGGTTTAGACTTACTCTCAGGCGCTGTACTGGGTTGTTCATTTGCGCTGTGCTCAGAGACAAGGTGTAGTGAATGATATGCGCATGTAGTTCTGTGCACGCATACATGCAGCGGAATATTGAACATATCTCTCAGTGATCACCCGCTAACCCCGTCGCGGCCGCCAGGTAATCGAAAACCAAGAAGCGCAGTGCATTGTGCGTCCGCTTCCACTGAACAACACAACGGGGACATACACGACCACACAGGAAACCATCTTCGGGAGCCTTCGGGTCCTGTCAAGCCCGTCTCGGGACATATCTCTCCCCTGCAAGGCTGCATAGCGCTAAGAGATGACGAGCTCATGTCTGCGCACCGCACAGTCCAAAAAATATGCCAGACATCGCCCGAGGGCAAGCGTTTTATAACGCCTGGAAGCTTCGCCTAGCTTGTCGCCGGCTCCCCTGCGCCACAATGCCCCAAGCACCTTGTTACGGCCTGCGTCCGCCCGCCGCGCCCCCTGACGACGCTTCTCCCGCGGCACGCCCCGCCCTAGATTCTGGAATGGAGGGCACATTCAGACCATCTCGGGCACATCCGGTGGCGTCGAACGTTCGGATGCCAGGCGTTTTAGCCTTTAGTCTTTAGACATTACGCTGTTGGACATCCTTACGCTTTTCGACTGCTCACTCCAGTACTCCCGTCGTCGAGACAGCAGGTTCGATTTTGTTTCCGCATGCTGTCGCACGTCACGTAGGTTCCGCGTGCACACAGTTTCCGCGTACCCAAAGAAGCAGGGCGGCCCCTGAACGAGTGGGATGTCATGCTGATGTCAGCGCTGTTTTAATAGGAACTGGATCGACGCGAATTTGAGTTTTACTTTGCGGTGCCGCGGTTAATTGGAAATTGCTGCTCTGTATCCTCCGCGAGCGAGACTGTTGACGGGTGCACATCGCAAGGAGAACGAGAAACGTGCGAACATGCGGGGCGGGCATGGAACAGCGCGCACTCCACTCAGGCCTCGCGCCTCAGGTTTGACGCGCGATGCTCACGCATTACAGATACTCGGTGAATGTTACGTTCGGCGGTACGTGTGTGGCGCTTATTGGAGTCAGGGGTTGACAGCTCATCTCAGGAGCTTAGGAGGATAGGAAGACCAATTCTGGCGCCACGAAACCTATGGAAGAATAATTGACTCCGACGGATAATCGTCTGACGCCCGGGCTGTCATCCCGGTTGTCGTCGCAACGAAAAGCAGCCGTGGCGTCATCATGGGTGACGATCGTGCATAAGCCCACGCTAAGCAGTAAATGGCTGGTCGACGCACCGCGGTCTGGGTCGGGGGCGGAAGCCCGCTCACTCGGGGGTCAAAGGCTGTCAAAGGGGTCAACTTTTTCACAACAATTCTGTGATAAGGCGGTGAGACATCTGCGCCTTCGGCTCTCACAAGATGGCTTGTTCATAGATAAGCTCAGCGCGCTGATAGCGAAGGCCGAACGCCACGACGGAGGCTGCCACAATCGACATCTTGCGCCATAAAAAGGAAGATTGATGAGCTCCTCTCTGCGCCTGCCGCAGTCTCTATTGGCTGCACTGTAGCAGGACCCATGACAATTGGTGGGAAGGCCTGAGGACAGATTTTGCCGGTTTTGGCCTTTAGGTACGGACAAAATTTGCACAACGAGCCCAAAATAGTACGGATTTTCCTCCCGGTCCGGCCTGACGGCCGGACTTTGGTACGGACTCTAGCTCAGGCCTATCACATCGGCAAAAAGGGACGGAGATTATATTGCATTAAAATGCAATACAATGCGATCTAGTCCGTTATCTTGCATTATAAACTCAAAAATCACTAAAAATCGCATTATATTTGACCGCCCAATGTGCCGATGCAGTTTCCTCACCCATACTATGCCCGTTATTCCTTCGTGCATAGTATACTCATGTGTAATACACAAATATATATTACAGGAGTACCATTGTCCTCGGCCTCTTCTGTCGTCATTGCAGCTGCCGCCGCCCACCGCTTCTCTCCATGCTTCGCGCAACATCAGCAAAAAATAGGTTGTAGGCCAACGATGGGTTGTTATGCAAGCGTC
>NW_006767630.1:3758423-3806865 GCF_000300595.1 Phanerochaete carnosa HHB-10118-sp | reverse complement strand
AGTTTCCGCGTACCCAAAGAAGCAGGGCGGCCCCTGAACGAGTGGGATGTCATGCTGATGTCAGCGCTGTTTTAATAGGAACTGGATCGACGCGAATTTGAGTTTTACTTTGCGGTGCCGCGGTTAATTGGAAATTGCTGCTCTGTATCCTCCGCGAGCGAGACTGTTGACGGGTGCACATCGCAAGGAGAACGAGAAACGTGCGAACATGCGGGGCGGGCATGGAACAGCGCGCACTCCACTCAGGCCTCGCGCCTCAGGTTTGACGCGCGATGCTCACGCATTACAGATACTCGGTGAATGTTACGTTCGGCGGTACGTGTGTGGCGCTTATTGGAGTCAGGGGTTGACAGCTCATCTCAGGAGCTTAGGAGGATAGGAAGACCAATTCTGGCGCCACGAAACCTATGGAAGAATAATTGACTCCGACGGATAATCGTCTGACGCCCGGGCTGTCATCCCGGTTGTCGTCGCAACGAAAAGCAGCCGTGGCGTCATCATGGGTGACGATCGTGCATAAGCCCACGCTAAGCAGTAAATGGCTGGTCGACGCACCGCGGTCTGGGTCGGGGGCGGAAGCCCGCTCACTCGGGGGTCAAAGGCTGTCAAAGGGGTCAACTTTTTCACAACAATTCTGTGATAAGGCGGTGAGACATCTGCGCCTTCGGCTCTCACAAGATGGCTTGTTCATAGATAAGCTCAGCGCGCTGATAGCGAAGGCCGAACGCCACGACGGAGGCTGCCACAATCGACATCTTGCGCCATAAAAAGGAAGATTGATGAGCTCCTCTCTGCGCCTGCCGCAGTCTCTATTGGCTGCACTGTAGCCTCCCCTAACAAATTGCGCGACATCACCTGGGGGTGTCGTTTCCGCTCGATCGGGCTGTGGCAGTTGAGCGGGAGCGCAAAACAGTCTGAGACACGATCTAACCTGTTCCGACGGGCATGGAAACTTGATTGAGCGGAGATGTGTGGTGTCTCAAGTGTCTTAATTTGGCCGCATAGAGACAGAAGTCTAGGTGCGCATTCTCTGCATCGAGGGGTAGGCTTTGCATGAGGTGTCGCCGCCGTAGAAACTTCAGCGCATACACGCGTTTCATGTGATCGTTTAGTATTGTACACCCATATCGCAGGCGAAAGCGGTCGTGTATCGTGAGCTGGCAAGGGTGATGTACCAGGGAAACACTACGCTCAGAAGCTGCCGCCGTTTATGATGCTAAGATCGCAATCTCGAGCCATCAGACCATCACGGCATGTACCGAGATGCACACCGCCGGCAAGGCCTCGAGCATAAATGTTAACGGGACGCGATCATCGCAGCACTACTTCGTAATGTGACGGACATCAGCCGAGTCGCACATACACGCGCCATCTGGCAGCAGAGTAATAGAGAAGTTTGAACGATGTGTTCCTGGGCTAACGGTTTGCTAGACTAAGTGCGAAGCTTACATGCAACATTTACGATGACAGTTGCGCCTTTGAACGGCGCTATTTCGGCACTTGCGGCGTCGCACTATTGCAAGAACGGCTCAATACCGCTGTGCGTAGCGGTCGTAGAGAGCTGCATGCCGAGTCTTGGCGGTCAGCTGGCGCGCCACAGCGCAGACACCCGGGGTCCCGTGCCTGGTACACCAGCGCAAAATCCACGCAGAAGGCATTCACATGCTGATGATATGCAGACGAGACGCAGTCCTCGTGGGCTCTCTCCGGAGAGATCAAGCTCAAGCTTTAAACTTTGCGCCGCGGTGGTGCGGCGATATGGCTGTGACCTGTAGGGTGATCGGAGGCTGAGCCGGTAGTACTGTTGTATTTGGGTGTCCTTGTGACGATAAAATGCTTCGCTGTACGTATAGGGAGCATACTCGTGAGGCTGGCGGTGGGAGCGGTGAGCAGCGGCACCAGGGCCAAGAGGTCTACATGGAATCTAATAGCCCAGCGGTGTCTGTCGACTATATATTGATTCGTAAGCCACAGGCTAACCCCAGTTATCACGACAAAGTTGTAACAACCAGTGTATATCACCCTCGACTGTGATCTTGAGGTTTAGCCCTGACAGAATCTACACCACAGCGAACGCAGCGTTTTGGCTTTGGGCTATTCATAGGATCACCACACAAAGGCGGATCGTACACGGATAGTCCTCGAGGCAAGATGGATAGCACCGCATCATGGTGCTGTGGAAAACTGGGTATCGCGACTGAGGTGAACGTTACTGGTCAGGAACGGGGACACACCAACGCTGATATGCACTCGCCTTTCGTCCACCCACACTTTTGCGCATCGTGACATCAAGGGCGAACGTTCGAACGATGACACGGGGGGGGGGCGCCCAACCGTCAGGCCAGCTATAGTATGGTCGGCCACATTCCCGATACATGCCCGCTGATGGCGCCGTAGGGAAGTGCCGCATCTGTAATCCTTGCCGCTGCGGAGCCGTCGAAGACATCATCCACATGCAAAGTCCCCAGCACATCCATGGCCTCGCACAAGCCTGGGGTCGCACTGGAAAAGTGTTGTGGCTGTGGCGCCCGACGTTCCGAGCTCCGAGGCACGCGCCGCGCACCAGGGCTTCTAGCGTCGCAGAGCTCATATGGCGCGCACCGCATGACGCACGAGGTGACCAGCGAGCGAAAAGAAAAGAGGCCTCGGAGCGCAAGGCACGCCCAGCTGGCGAGAAAAGAAAAGGCGCGGCGGCAGTATATCTCGGCACCGCTGGATGTGGCCGTCGCGGTCGCACGGTGACGACCAAGCATCTCAGCATCAGCGGAAAGTGGAGCACGACGTCCCCAACGTTCAGGCGGATTCGGCTTCTGGCGGCTTCTGGACGTGTTTGGGTAGGCTTGGGGGATCAGCTGGCAGGGGTCACGGTGTGATTGTGGAGTCGCGTTTGTGCGTGTGTCATTGAGCACGCGACTCGTACCATGCCAGCGCGATTTTTTTCCGCAGAAAAGAGGGGGCAGACGGTGATGTCAAGGGATACGCGAACAAAGATGGCAGCTGCTATGCGCAGGATGGGAAGCTTCGCGAAGCGTAAATCGTTAAAAAAAGACTCCGTGCGGGGGAACGGGTGGTGTGTGGCGTGCGAAACGCTTCGTTTTGTGCTGCGCAGCGAAGCGGAAGGAAGCACCCGCGGAATTGGAGAACCCGATGACGGAGAACATTCTCCCGGAGACCTATGTATGTCGTAAACATCCCAGATTGGCCGGATCCGCATGCATCGCTTCGGGAATGTCGGCGGAAGCGCATTTACCGGGAAAACTTACGAGGGATGCCTTGATGAGAAGACGCGCTTTGACATCCCGTCGCCTTTGTGGCGTTTTGCCTGTCATGTACCGTCGCTCCCGGTGTGTCAGTTGCCTAAATGCGTCGTTCCAACTTGCGAAGTGTACGGGGTAAATTAAAGCTTGTAATTAAGCCTATGACGTGCGTCATGTATGGACAGTGCAACGTCACTTACTTTTTTGGCCCTTACGATTGACATGCATGCATCTTATTCGGCTGGGACCCGTCAGGCAGAGAAGAGTGCGGTTGCTACGGAGGCTGACACGTACCAAAGATTGAGCTCTGCGTCGCGGCTGCTGGTAGAGGATACGCTTGTGCCAGGATCCCGTGCACAACGCGGATGCGTGAGTCTACACACTGAACCGAACTGAACCGAACCGAACCGGTTGCAATATATCATTCTACGCCGTACGTCAAGCTCTCGACTTATGCCGGCTGAGATTGAAGATAATCGATTAATAACTTTTTGTGTTTGTCATGTCGAAACGATAAGCATAGACACAGCCTTACTCTGCTGGTGTCAGTCGACCCTGCCTTATGGAATAGCTCCCCGGCATTGCGTCAAGTGCACATGAAGGAACAGTATGAGCCATCCAGGGACGGGGCCGGGTGACGGGTGACGAGAAGGAAGGGCTGATGCGAGACGTCCAAGAGCCTGAGCAACACACAGCTCCGTGATTTGCATAGCCATTTCAACGTCAACGTGAGTTGAGGCGCAGCCATGGGCGGGAGAGCAGAGATGATCGCCCTGCGCTTCAGCTGCAAGGCGACGCGCCTTGTCTCGCCGTACACAGCCTCCAATCGATGCACCCTCTTGCCAGCGCCCCTAGCTGAGACCGACACAGGGCACACACGCCTCCGAAAAGAGGAGTTGTGGCGCACTGCCAGGCCACCCTGCTAGCACGTCTGCCT
This sequence comes from Phanerochaete carnosa HHB-10118-sp, assembly GCF_000300595.1. Lineage (NCBI taxonomy): Eukaryota > Fungi > Basidiomycota > Agaricomycetes > Polyporales > Phanerochaetaceae > Phanerochaete > Phanerochaete carnosa. The sequence goes on along the minus strand of NW_006767630.1, from coordinate 3,802,671 downwards.
CCGCGGTGTCTCAGGTGTCCGCGCATACTGTATCACAGTGTATCACCAGACCCTCGCACGCTAGGCCACGTATGGCTAGCACGAGCCCGAGGGGCCGGTAGCAGCTGCCTCCACGCGTGAATCAGCGCCGCGCCGCGCAGATTGCGTTGTGCGATGCAATTGGATGTGATGGCCGGGAGGAACCCTGCTGTGGGCAACGATTGGATGAGAAGACCTGTCAGCCTATTGAGTGCGGTCAGGATGTCTTGTTCTGTGGCGGGGTAGCGTGAGAGGTTACGTGAGGTCCGCAGGACAGATGACCCCCCTCCGTCAAGAGAGGGGCTAGGCCGAAGACGCCGTTGGGAAACGGGGCGGTGAATGTCGGTCGTTTGCGATCGAAAACGGTGAGGATAGGAGGTGTCGCTGCGCTGCTCGTGTGACCGGCGTGTCGTGGAGGACGGCGTGCGCGAGAGCTTCGATGCGGAGAAAATTTGCATGGCGAGAAGCGGTGTTGTGGAGGAGCTCTCTGACAGGTGCGAACGAGCGGTGCTGAGCTTCGACGGCATACCTTGGAGTGGTCGGTGTGGCAAGCATGGTGTTTCTGGTGCCCGAGAACCTCGATGACGACGCTGGGCCCGTCGTACACGACGGCGGGGAGCGTCCTCTAGAAAGTCCGCGGCTTTCGCGCACATCTCTATCGCACGAAATATGCATGAGAGCCGTGGCCCTCTACCTTTGTAGAGGCCGTTAGCTCCGTGCGCGACCCACGCCCGTCATGGCCACCGTCGCCGTCGTCGGTCAACGACGGTACCAACGTCCCAGAAGCGTGAGAAATACTTCCTCCGCTCCTCTTCGATAAGCCTTTGGCCTCGAACCAATCATGGGCCTTGAATCGTCTCTAACTAGGAAGGCATCGGCCGCCAGAGATCGAGATCCTACGCAAATGATCTCAGGCCGCCATTGGCTGATAGTTCCAAGTATTTGGTTTGCGCATGCCTTTTTTGATTCGGCAAGTTGCCGTGTCCCCGCCCTTGGCCAAATGGGTTCTGAGCCTCGGCGTCTGACGGGCAACGAAGGGGAGATCCCAGTCTGCTGCTCTTGACTTCGGGTTTCGAAACTCTGTTTTCTGCTGCTCCTTCCCACACGACACAGCGACGACGAACACACGCACGACGAAGACGACAGGTAACGCAACGGACCCCTGCGACAACGAGTGAAGGAAGCTTTGCAGGCGAGCAGGTACGGTCTGGAACGGACTCGACAGAAACGTTTAACTTTTGGCGCCCGTGTGGGCTCCCTTGTTTCCGACATCTTCAACCGCGACGGACGACGACGACACTCGACACGACAACGACGACGAACCGACAGCTATATTTTGGAAGGAAAAGGATATTGGACTTGCGACATAGGACGCTCTACCGTAGGTGTGTGAAGCCAGGGTTATCGAGAGAGGCGTCTGCTGACGGGACTGGCCCCTCTCCATATCTTCCGCCTTTCTATCTTGCTCTCGACCACCACCACCACCATCTCTACCTCTTCGTTTTCTCACATCCTGCGCATATATCCACCGCGACCACGACCTTGATACCCCTACGACACTCATCGACGATCAACGCGCGCGGCAGCCGCCAGAACACGAAGACGATCCGTGTCTACATCACCGAAAGTGTACTGTATCAGCAAGGACTTAGTAACGGGAGTGCAGATCGCTTCGTGCGTATATGTCTCTCATCTTCGGCGGCTCAGTGCTCATATGAACGCCCTTTTGTCTTGCCTGCCTCCACGCTTCACCAAAATTTGGCGCACCATGTCGCACCCGCCTGCATGCGATCCTGATCTAGAGCCTGGCTTAATTGCGTAGAACACTAGAAGACTTCACATTTTACGCGCGTACGGAGAGAGCATGCCACACGAACTGGACCTCCTCTCCACGACGCCGAACGCTAACTTCGACTTCGACGACATCCCGAACGAGATCTCACCCTCGCCCAACGCCGACGCGACCGACGACAGCAACGAACGCAATATTCAGTTTCAGCTCCTCGCGGACGCTATACCCCAGCGCGAGGGCATCATGGGCGGCGTCAATTCTCGCCCCGACCAGCTGCACACAAGCTCGCTCTGCCTCGACCTGAGCCGCGTCGAGCCGCAAGGTGACGAGGAACAGAAGGTTCACGGGCTCGCGTACGAGGCAGCCTTCCTTGATAGCCTGCCCGTGTTGCACCCACCAGTATCGAGCTACACCTCCCCTGCGACGTCGCCGCCGCGCTCACCTTCGCCCTCACCATCGGGCTCGTCGCACTCTCCACATTCACCGCGCCCACCACACTCTCCACAATCCCAGCAAGCACACGATCAGAGGAGGAAAGAAGACGGCCCCGCGCCGATCCGCGGGCTCTCGGCAGCGCAGTTCGCGGAGATGCACGAGAGGTACCTCACGACGCACGCGCCGGACAGCGTCATCTTCCCGTTCCTACACGGCCTCGAGGGCGACAACGACGCCCAAACTGCGTTCTTCGTCGGCACGACTACTCCAGACGGCCGGGACGGTGGGCGCGCGGGACGCGTCAAGGTGAGCGTGAAGGCCAAGGTGCCACGCTTTCGTGGGCTCGTCTGGGTCGCGTCGGACGAGGACGACGTCGAGGAGTACGAGCGGAGCCTGCGAGTTCAGCAGCGCGCGCGCTCGCGGCAGCCACGCTCTCCGTCGCAGCAGCCCGCACGACAGGGCTCGGAAGACCTCGAGGACGACGAGGACTACCTGGACGAGGACGACCTCGAGGACGATGAGGACGACTACAGCACGAGCTCTGTCGAGGAGGAAGAAGACCTTGCGCCGAACGGCGTGGTCGCGGCGGAAATGCCGATGGACATTGATGTCGATGTCGTCGGGATGGACGTCGACGACGACGGGCGCGCGATTGGCGTCGACCTTGCGGAGCATGGTGAGGGCGCGCATATGCACCCCGTCGCGCCTCGCAATGCAGGAGCGAAGAAGCAAGGCACGCAAAGGCCTGCATTGAGTGCAATAGACACGGCTGGTGTTGGTAAAGGTGAGTTGATGCTTTCGTCTGCGTTGCTTCGAGTTTTTGTGCTTTGCGTCCTGTTGCTTTGTTCGCTCCCCCGCGCTTCCATACATCGAACCCGCCCAAAGCGCATCAAGTGCTCGGCATTGTCAAGCTTGTTCGCCGATGTCCGTCATCACGACTAGGTTACCGCTCGGTAGCCATCGACGGCGTCCAGCAACATGACCCCGCCCAACATACTTTCATTCGACACTTTACCAGGCACACTAACCGGCAGTCCCACCGCGCGCGATCGGCCGTTGCGACAGCTCGCACTATTGTGGCGTCGGTGTGCGAGCGCCACCGGACCTGGTATCATGCTACGGCCTGGACATGGTGTTCTCCCGTCGATCTCCTGCTGGGACCGCTCTCGGCAGGCCGCTCGCTAGCCTTATCGGGACGATCATCGGCTGTCGGCATGTGTCTGGCCCGCTCGCTTCTTTGCTTGTTTTGCCCTTCCGTTCATGGTCTGGCGGAGGATCTTCGCGGCCGCCCCGGAACTATTGTGCAAGCCTCAGTTCAGTTGCAGGGTTTCACAACCCACCCTCAGGGTTACTCAATGGACCCTGTGCTATCTGCCACAATGGAGATTGCGCGCGGCCGTTCTCGTGGTCGAGCCCACTCCCATTGGGTCGGTGGTGTCAGGGATGACCTGAGACGGTATGGTTGAGAACGTGGCCGAAGTCGGGCGAAGCATCGGTTGTTGGGCACCTGACGAGAGGCCAGGCCATGAGGCTACCCCTGAAGGGTATTCCGTTTTCCCCTAGGGGCACTAGCCGATAGCTTGTTTACTTCTCGCGCTTCTTTTACTGCTGCCTAAGCCTGGGATTGCGCGGGCTCACTTCTCCCTTTGTTAGTTTTGGCTTTTCCTTTCTTTTCTTTGCTGCGGAACACTCGGCTCTTCGGTCATTCACGTGCTGACGGCGCTATTCTCTACGTTCGCAGAACAACAAGTGCCCCACCACGCGCATGCGCACCGCCTGTCCAACGCGTCGACGACTTCGACGACTTCGACAGCATCGTCGATCACTCCGCCCTCGTCGACCCTCTCGTCTCCGGTACTGGAAGGCTCGCCGAGTACACCGCCGACACCACAATCGTCCCTCCCGACTCCTGAGGAGAAGTCTTCCCAGCAGCAGCAAGATGCAAACAAAGATCACATCATGCGCGACGCGCCTATGGCCTCTGTCAGGCAGTCTTCGCAGGAGCGGAGAAAGAGTGCCCCGGAGCGTGTGGCTCTTACATCGACGTTCAAGCCCCGCGAGCTCCTCTGCATCGATCGCGAGACAGGTGAGACGAGGTTCGTAGAACCCCGCGTCCCCGAGGGAATTAGCTTGCGGAATTTCGGTATTCAAGTCGTGCGTAATGATACTTCTCTTCACATGAAGTTGGTGAAGCTGACGAGGGGCGTACCATCCAGCCGATCTTTGCGACGCTCTCCGACATTGTCGTTTACTCGCCCCGAGGCAACACTCGCGCTGCGCTCGCGGTCGCCACCCATTTCGCACATGCGATCGAGGCGAAGCGTGCCCACCGTGCAGCGCGCGGGCAGACGGACTTACTGTACTACAATGTGTTTGTCCTCTGCGCGACCTCTGAGGAGGTTGTGAAGGAGATGCCGCATGTCGTAAGCAGATACACCGACGAGGTCGTCAATGGCCACCATCACAGCGACTCACAAAAGGAGGGGCAGCATCGTGCACATACACAAGGCACCGAGGGCCTCACCGCTAGCGAGTCGCACGTCCTTTCGACGCATCACACTCCACCATTACAGGATCCGCCGGAATTCCCGAAGCCAAACGTTCTCAAGGCGAACACGATCTCGTTTGCACAGCGAGAGAAGGACGAGATGCGGGAGCTGACGCAGGCGAGCGAGATTTTGACGTACCCGCTGGACGACACGGAGAGCGTCCTGAAGGAGTTCAACGCGAGCTCGACGCAGACCAAATGGGACCCAACACGCGGACAGCTCTTCCTCGGCAACGCGAGTGACGTGCCCGTTATGATATCGCCCGGCAGCGCGTCACCTACCTCAGAATGGGACTGTTCTTCGAACGACCCTGCGAAAGGCCTCGGATACGACATCTGCATCGAGTGCGACGACATGGCGCCATTACCCTCGCAGGCGCACATGCGCGCTGCCGAAGAGCACATCACGAGGCTCGAGCGCAAGTGGATGGACAAGTGCCTCCGAGACTCTGGTGAGCGTATGGAGAAGGAGAGCGCCGGTCTGGGCGAAGAGGACGCGATCCCGCCACGCCCGCCGCCTCCCGCGAACCTGGTCGTACATCTGCCATTCCCCAGTTCGGTTGCGTACGCGGGCGCCGGCATATCGCCATTTATCACCTGGATTGAGACACTTTTCCGCCCTGTCGATGGCAAAGTAACCTATGCTGCTCTCAAAGAACGCCAGCGCCGGGAAGCCGAAAGCCGGCGTTGGTCGCCGCAAAACGGAAACGGAAGCACGAACGGGCGACCTTTGATGAGGAGAAGCACGAATGCCGCGACGATTGGACATGCTGCTAGGCAGGGATACAACTGCGGATCGCACCATCACAATCAGAACCATTACGGCACTCACCACGGGCCCAATGGCCAGTTCGGTGGGCCGAGCAGCCTGCCGCCACCCAACTCCTTCCCGCAATCGTTCCTCCCATCACAAGGTTCGCAGTCGTCGTACACCCGCATGCGGAGCACCTCTGCAACACATCTCACCTCGCCTACTGCGACGCCGCCGCCCTCGACGCCGCCCATACCAACGCGCACGCGCCCGCTCAAGATCCTCGTCTACTCCGCGGACGGTTACACCGAGAGCAGCTCGCTCGCACTGACCATACTGATGGCTCTGCGGAAGATGACGCTTCCCGAGGCGTACCTCGAGCTCCAGATTGAGAAGCGCCGGAGTTTCTTCGTGTATCCGACTGAGGTGCAGCCCATGCGCCGGGTCGAGCAGCGTCTCGAACGCGAGCGCGCCGTGGCTGCGGGCATCGCGACCCCCGGCGCTGGAAGTGCTTCAGGGCCAGGCACGCCCGGACACTCACCAACGCGCCACGGACGCCCTGCGGCGATGAGCATGTCGTTCGCGGCGGGGAGCGTGCACAGCGGGTTCCTTGGACCCGCGGTCGCGCAGTCGGCGCACCAGCGCGACGAGTCGTCTGCGTTAAGCTCGGGTGCATCCGTCGCGGAGAACAATAATGGCGTCATCGGGAACGTGCGGAGACCGCGCGCGAGCACCCTCCCGCCGCCGATCGCGAAGATGGTGGGTGACCACCAGGTATGGTTCAACGACCCGCGATTTGACGGGTCGTTCCCGAGTCGGGTGTTACCTTTCCTTTATCTGGGTAACTTGTAAGTGTGCTTCGGGGTATGTTGCAGGAATGTCGTGCTGATTTGCTTGGGTGCAGGAATCACGCAGCGAACGCATATATGCTGCACGCGCTCGGGATCACACACGTCGTGTCCGTCGGCGAGTGCGCGCTGATCCCACCCGAGCACGGCCATGGGTCCTTCCAGGCGGGGCTCGCGACCGCAAAGCCAGGCTCGCTCTGGATCGAAGAGCGCGAGGGCCGGATCAAGGTGCTCGACATTAAGGGCGTGTGCGACGACGGTATCGACTCGCTCGAGCCACAGCTGCCGCCGATATGTGATTGGATCGACGAGGCGCGCAGGGAGGGCGGCAAGGTGCTCGTGCATTGTCGTGTTGGGGTATCCAGGAGTGCAACAGTCACAGTACGTTCTCGTTTTTCTCTGTCCTAAAGTGGAGAAGCTAATTAGGTACGGTAGATTGCGTACGTGATGAAGCACTTGAACATCCCGCTCGTGGACGCCTACCTCATCGTGCGCTCGCGCCGACTCTCGGTGCTCATCCAGCCGAACATGCGTCTGCTGTACAACCTTCTCGGCTGGGAAGTCAAGCTTGCGCAGGAGCGTGCCCAGAGCGATCGCGGCCGCCTTCGAGAGGAGCTGGCACGGTGTCTGAACTGGCCCTACCTCGCCAAGGAGGTGCACGCGCTGAACGAGAAATATCTTCGCCCAGCGAACTGAGCGTTTTTGCCTATCCGCTACTCTACCTCAGCCACGATATCATACACTTGTAATTGAACTTTTTCCATTGTCTCTTCTCATCTGTCCTCTGTTTGTGTACGCATTAACGCCATCTCCATCTCATCACATCTCACCGCCATGCATCACCTGTACTTCTTTCTTCTTTCTTTCTGTACAGTACACACCGCATAGCAAACGCCCCTCTGTATTTGTCCTGCTCTGTCTGGATTTTCACTTTTCCTTCGAATGTTTGTTCGATGTCGCATGAAGCTGAATCTTTATATGTGCTTCTCGGCGATGTCCTGAGCGGTGCGAGCTGGGTGGGCCACGGCCGTCATCTTATGTCGGCAGGATGCCAAGGCGCCAGTACGCCCCCAATTGTTAGATTTTGAGTTCAGGGGACCCAGTGATGTAGAAGGGAGACCCAGAACACTCCGATGTTGTGCTTACTTTATGCGCACTCGCCTTCCTTCTGAGTCACCCCAAGCCGTCACAAAACTGGTTGGTATGGGAATAAGCAGACTAATGACAGAGATCATATGGCCTCATGGGGCGCGCGCGAGTCGAACGCATTTAGTCGTCGCCATCAGGTAAGCGATTTATATACAGCTCAAAGTGAGATACATTGTTTTTCTTTTTTTCATTTATGCATCGTATAGACACGATTTTATCATGCTGCGTTCTGTGAAGATCGGGGCAACTGTATCTTTTTCGGCAATGCACTGGCACAGGGAGAAGCCAGCAGTCCAGGCAGATTGATGCACCCGCAAAACCCCTCGCTGAGACGAAGATGGCCCTTGGAATGCAGCGCAGGGAACGCATCGGCAAGACAATTGTTCAAACAGCTATGCGCCTGGAAGGTGTACGACGGCATCAGGACCACAGTCCAAACTCGGACGGACTCGACAAGGCCATCGTCTACGAGGCTGCGCAGCTCCGCATCTGCGCGGCCTATGAATGGAGAATGCTGTGCCAATATGTGTCGCGCCTCGGCCGTCTGCGCCTGGTCGTCATATCCCATGGGGAACGGCCACATGTGGAGCTCCAGCTCAATGTACTCGAGCGGAGGCGGGTTGTCGGGACGCTTGCGCAGCACCGCTACGGCCGCGGCGAGCGTGGTCCAGGGCTCGTCGTACAGGAAACCTGTCCGCTCTCTGTCTGACCTACTACACACCACGAGGACCAGTGTTATTCTGCGCAGTGCAGGTATGCTCGCAAAATTAAGGTTCGGGTATACATCTGACTCCGCTGTGGGGCGAGCAGCTATCAGTATGGCCTTGGGACGGGAGCAGACCGAATAACGCACCTTCAAATCTCGGAGAATGAACATAATCCTTGACATGCTCCACTGTCGCTGAGCAAGTGTTTACTATTCGCTGTCTCTCGTCAATAAAACCCGCAACATCCAAGTACCTGACGTCCGACATACGGAGCACCAACACGAAGACTGGTAGGGGCTCATACATGCGGATAACGAAGGTCTTGATGCAGGGTAGCCCCTTGGGGTCGACATCGTGGCTGTCGTAGACATCGCTGTCATCAACTTGAAGCGAGTCGTACTCCTCTGCTCCGTCCCAAACTTCGCCATTCTCGTCGCTCTCGTCGCTCTCGTCATCCTCGTCATCCCGTTTTCGCCAGGTCCCACGTAGTCGCTATCATTTGGAGCCCACTCCACCCTGATGAGTTCAAGTTCCTTAAGCTCGGGAAACAGGAAGAGCAGGTCACACAGCGCACGCGGATCATACTCTCGTGCTGGCGCCACTGGTACCACTCTCCGTCGATCATGAGCGACTGGAGGCCGAACCGCTGAATGATGGGCTGCTCAGGCCGCTTGTATAGGACGCCGCGAAGCTCGAGGACGAGGAGCCCGGGGAACATGGGCAAGTAGCGCGGGAGCACATTGGCGAAGTCGACCCTGCTATTCTTCCCACATCCCCAGCGCAATGTTAGCTTCTTGGCGTACTGCCGATGCGTAAAGACGGGCTCCTGGACGAAGTCTTGCAAGAAGTAATTCGCGGTCGATTGCTCGCCGGGGAGCTTGATGACGAGCGAGAGCGTGTGGAAGCGAGCACGGAGGGTCATGTCCGCCCATTCCTTACACACTCTAGATGCTGCGAAGAGATCATGCTTTTGGCTGAGTTGCACGAAATCAAAACGTGTAGTAGACATCGCTGCGCCCCACGGCGTCGAAGATGTGGTCGTGAACGTCGAAAGGCAGGTTCACAAGTGCTTTGGAGGACGCCATAGTTATACTCTTGGTTCGAATATCTCAGAAACAGTTGGAGATGTAAATTAGAGGCTGAGAAGAGAAAAGAATTGCAAGCATAGGGGTTACGCTGGATGCAGAGCATCAATCACCGCGCCCTTCCAAAACAAGACATCCGCCCTTGAGAGTGACGGTCAGTCACTTCTGACCCCCACTGACCCTACACGACAACCCTAAGCTCACGTTAAGCCTTGCTTAGTTAGCGTTTAGCTGCAAGGTTATACGCGACGGCTATGCTAGATAAAGGTGTGCCCCGGCGGCATGGCTCTGAGAGTTATTCCGCAGCTCGATTGATCAAAATCTAATGATAGACATTCGCTCCCTCCCTCGAGTTGCTGCGATACTTACTGACCACATGCAGTGCAATCTCTAAGAACACCTTTCGGAAGAGGAAGTACGAGATTGAGCTTGAAGATACCCCGACTTGGTCATGTACCAGCATCTCCGCGGGCCATTTGCCCCTTGTTACTGATGCGACTAACCCGCAGTGTTACGAGGCGTCGACGGCGCCGCGTCGAGCGAAACGACACTGATTTTCCTCGACAAACTTAGCAACGAGCAGTTTTATTCCAGCGGCCGCTGGACTCAAATGCGCACGAGGCCCGGTCAATGACTAGTGTTGAATGGTTTGGGAAGGGAGGAGAGAGTACTTAGGGCAGCCGCTGCGTGAGGAGCGCTTGCCACAGAGATAGTGTTGCTGCTGCTGCTCCGTCACGATTACGGGTGCTGTGTTCTTTGCTACCTCCAGCTGCAGCGGTAGCACATAGTTATAAAAGGTGAATCATATTTCTTCCTCTCCTCCGCGGGTGGTGGCATGCTGACTACCTATCAGAGTACTAGTCTCATAGGGAAATCGGAGTCTTCACTACGGAGATAACCTTAAACCTAATTGAACCGCGCTTATCAAGGTGAACAACCATCCATCGTCTGGCCCAACCATTGACCAGCATGTCCACTCGGAGGCCGCGTTAGCCTACGCAGCCCAGCTGCCAAACCACGATCACGGAGAACCTCTGTGGCAGCCGGAGCCCTCAAAGTATGGCGAGGTCCTCATCGGTGGCGTTGGGTTCGTCGAGGACGGATGCTTCTATCGGCTCTTCAACTGCACACTCGCAGCGGACGACCCTGTAAACGCCAATCGTGTCCCGCATGGATATATTCCTCTTGAGTACGACAAATGGGCTCTTCTGCAAACCAGGGAGAACTATCTGCCTCCGAAGCCGATCTACAGCAAATCTATTTCCCAGTTCAAAGCTGAAGCAGGGGCAACAGCGTAAGTTTGCCTTCGATCCCTGCGACTCTTTATTGATATTGTGGGAAGCAAGGGGGTTTCGCTGTCGTACAAGTTCGAATGCAAAAGCCAGGAGGGAGCGATCCTCGTTCCCGGTTCGGACGTCACCTTATCTCACGTGCAAGCGAATCTACGATTTCACGAATACGTCCGAATGAACCACGCATCGTGGCACGCGTTCGCGGTTGATCAAGGTCGCATGATCGCCCCGGAAGATGTTGTCCTGGTCATCGGCTGACTGAAGACGTCCGAGTGGGCCGTAGCGGCTGTTGCAAACCACGGCAAGTCGCACGCGATTTCGTTTGGTGCTGAAGGGGGCATCGCTTCAGCAGAGTTTGCGGTCGAGCATTCGGCAGAGGCAGTAATGTCCGTGAGCCAGAGGAGTGGGCCGAAGCGAGACAGTGCTAGGACTTCTGAGGATTCGTTGGGAATCATGCGAGACCAGTGCCTGTTCGTGAGGTACTACAAAGTCAAGTACCGTCGTTTTCTTCCCATGAAGATCGTAGCGGAAGCGGAGCCCAAAGAGGGGGATGCCTCCGAAGGCTCGGGAGATGGTTGTTCACCTGGAGGTCAGCTGACCCCGGTCATCCGCGGACATGATGGTGCTCACCTTCGTGTTCTAGTAACGGGCAGCCCAACTCTGGCAATGTCACGATCTACAAGTGAAGATTATGTTATAGACGTGGAGGAGATGCCATCCGGAAGAAAGGTACGAAATGGTTATAACTGAAAGTGCTCTCAGCGAAGATTTACGACCGAACTGTTAGCTTCGGGACGCGCTAGACGACCTTTTGGACTACATCTTAGAGGTTCGTGTTTCTGCCAATGACAAGAATGGACTAAAGTTGAATGACTTCGATTACAGTGCTCAGATGCTTCCTCTGCTATCGTAACCCACGATGATTTGAGTTTGTTGGGAATTAATAGTGACGGTGAGTATACAGCTAACACCTGGTAAAATTATATTTAATCAACTTAGAAGATTCGCCTGGCAGTATAATGACTGCGCTTATGAGCCTGCATCCACAAATTGTGGTTGATGCTCATGGCGGTAAGACCATGCACCCGTAGGTAAATCGAAAGGTTCTGACTCATTAGTAGTTGGATGCATTGTGAACGAGACCGCGGAACCGTCCTTCAACGTGCTCTCAGACTTGTCTAACCGTGACATCGTCGGCGGTCTCGACCCCCTGGCGTCGTTCGATGAGAACCCATCTGACATCTCAATAACGGAAGAGTGCGACCCAGCCGAATGCAACGTACCGAATGGCTCCGGACCCATTGCTTTTAACGAACATTACATGTCCGTAATAGGCTCTGCAAATTCGCAAGCCCCTATATCAATCATGCCACCTCCCTACGATAACGCCCCGTCGCCCTCCGCTTACGATCACACCTTCACTGCGTCGAGTAATGGCGCATGTGACGACCGCTCTCGAGCTTTGTCGCCCTCGTCTGACATACCTCCGAACTCGCCGCCTCCCAATTCTCTCACGCAGAACTTTGAGAGTATGCGCTTCGAATCACCGAGCTGGTCGACCTCTCGGCTGCCCCCAGACGGGCATTCGTCACCAGCGCAACGGCAGAAAAAAACGGGATCTCTTCCCCAGTTCGTCATTCCGGTTGCCTTGAGTCCAGCGACTGCCGTTCGCGATGAGCCGCCGACGATCAACGCTTCGGACGACAGTATGCAGACTGGTCCTCAGCTGCATATCGTCCCTACGATGCCGATCAGTAGTGGTGACGGAGTTACACAGAGCGTCCCAATGCTTCAGCAAGGTGTGTGCTATTTACTTATGGTCTTCTGCTTCGCTCTTGCCACGTTTCCTTCCGTCTCTTCGACGCTGCGGAAATGGTCGCAGGCTTAGCGCGAACGTAACCCCTAGCCTACCGCTGATCCCTCTTGTTGTATCAGGAAACACGCAGGAGACCAACCAGCAAAGCTGGGATCGGCCACAACAACTTAATCTCCTAATCTCCAGACGGCCAATCAATCCATAGCGTCTGCCTCTCAGCACACCGATCAGTCTCGGTATTTCTATGCCGAATCGAATCACTCGTCACCGGGAATATCCTATGCGTCCATGCTCAAGACTCATCATCACCGCCCGTACGATCTCGCCACAGCAAAGGGCTTCCTTGTCCCTCAGGTACCCCTTGCTCGCAGCAGAAGCCTCTCCGACACTTCTTTCCGCCCTCCAATCTGCGATACCGCGCTCATGCCGAACAACGCCGTCAATATGAACGATGTGTTCACGGGTCCGGGGTCGACCTCGCCATCGCCGTCGCCAATGATGGGAACCCAGCGGCTGCCTTCATCCGCGGGTCTTCACCAGACATCCTTTGGCCAGACCCTCACACCACCTGGCCGACTACAACACAACTCCTTCGGTCCACCGAACACCAATCCGTCATACGCATTCAGCGGATTCTTGTCCGCCGACATTGGCGCCACAGACCTTCGGCGGACGAAGTCCGATGGCATGCGTAGCGGCGGCTGCTTTGGGCACCGTCAAGTGCGCTCCGAGGATCTGCGGCATACACTCTCGCCGTCTCTTTCGTCCGCGACGCTGTATCCTCCTGTGGGGCAGTCTGCTCGGGAGTTCATTCACAACGCTAACCAACAGCAGTACCTCCACCCTACTCAGACCATCATCCCATCCATACGCCAGGGTCACCACCGGCGCTCGTCGTCTGGCTCTCGCGAACGGCCGTTGGGATGGAACAGCGGCGTCGGCAGCTGTCGTGCCAGCCCGTACTCGAGCCCTAGCGCCAGCCCACGGTCGGGCTACCATCCGCTCCCCAGCGAGCCTGAGCTGAGCATGAGCATCCCGACGCAGCGTGACTCGGTGAGTGCTGACTTGGTCATGCCTCTCAGTGATCTGATGGACGGCGCCGACATGAACATGCAGGTCGACGTTGGCACGGAGGCCATGACGGTCACGAAGGTGAAGGTGACGACGCCGAGTACGGCAGACGCGAGCCAGAAGCGCAGGAAGCAGCCCGCGAACTTCGTGTGCCATGTTCCGGGGTGCGGCAGCACTTTCACCCGTCACTTTAACCTCAAGGGGTCACCTGCGCTCGCACGCCGAGGAGAAGCCGTACCAGTGCAATTAGCCGGGCCGTGGCAAATGCTTCGCGCGACAGCACGACTGCAAGCGGCACGAGCAGCTCCATCTCAATATCCGTCCGTACTCCTGCGAGGGATGCAAGAAGAACTTTGCTCGGATGGATGCGCTCAATCGTCACTGTAAGTAGTCTCATGGCCTTCCGTCCTCACGTCCTCGACGCTGACGCTATCTCTGACAGTGCGCTCTGAAGGAGGCGCCGAGTGTCGTAGTATTCAGAAGGAGATGTGGCCTAACGGCGATGAGGTTACGGAACCGGGTGACTCTACCTCGTCCTCCTCGCTCAAGCCCGATCCCGACGCCAACTGGAGCGGTAGCATAATCATGTGACAACCTCCCGCTCCGACACCACGATCGGTGCGCCGACGACGTCTGGCACGGGTTGTGCGCCTACAACGGCAAACTATCATGACGTACTCGGTCTCATCTACAACCCTTAATGTATGCCTGGCTCTAGGACGGGATATTTCTTCGTATGCTCCTATCGTATCTCATCCGGACGCTACCCTGGCGTTTCTTGTGCTTATAGTACCATAGTTTTTACATGTCTCCTCTCTGCTTTCTCCGTATCTTTTATATGCTTCTTGCTTTGGGCTGTTGTCGCGAAGGGTTCCTCCTCTCCCTCCCTCCTTGCACGCATATACGGGCCCGTCGGCCGCGACGAGCCCCCGTCCGTGCTAATATACTCTTGTAACGTTCTCGTCATCATCGAAAAAGCTATTCATCCCATTGTAGCCTAGACTGTCGTAGACACCAGATGCCTGCAATATTTATTTGGTTCGAGTTACATACAAGAGCTTCTATGAGATACAGGGCGGCGAGCGTGTGTGTAGCCGAGGAATAAACGTGTACTCATCATGCCAAGCGTGCGCTGAGCCTGGGCGGGGCAGCCAGCATCGCGCAGTTTGGCCGGTGCGATGTTAACGTTCAAGTCTTCGTATATCAGGTACGCACGGAGGAACAGGTTTGTTTAGGGCGGGCTGTACATTGAAATAGCTTGCCTGTAGAGGCGGCAGCATCAGCAGTGCGCCAAGGGACCTCCCTTCCAACGACTAAATATCTGCATTCGCGGATTCCCCGAGGGATGAAGAAAAGCAAGTTCTTTTCCCGGACTATATATCAGAATGCTGTGTTCTTTATTACTATATGCAAAGTGGCGGCGAGCCATGCTTCCCTTCTGTTTGTTCCTAAGTCTGTTATTTATATGCCAAACCGCGTGCATGACTCTTATTCGAGTCGTGTGATTCACTCAGCTCATGGCTTGCTTACGATGGCTTTGTGCTCTCTTCTTTTCTCACTACAAGGAAAGTTGAGGATGATTACGTTGACGAGGTGCGACTTTAAATTGGGCAATCTGCGAAACCCGGACGTCGAATAACAAGAAATATATAGTAACGTCAGCTTGAAGGCCCCCTCAGGCAGCATGCCCCGCAGGATGTGGGGCAGCACATGCTTGTAAAACTACGCAGTCAGTAGCCACCTAAACGCTGCGGTTTTTCTGGAGACTTACCACTATCAGCCGATCTTAAACGAGTAGCGCCCCTGTCATGTCCAGGTGCGCGAACACATCTCTGAGATAATCGCCCGAAGGCACATAAAACTCGGGAACAAGCCCGTCGTCTGTTGGCGGCGTGCAGTGCAGAGACATACGTACGGTCCTAAGTCGTCCTTGTTCGACCAGTTCGAGCATAGCAGTCTCAAAATCGACGCGGCTGCCACATCGGTGACCCAGGGCGACTTGCATGCGGGGCAAGAATACTTCGGCCACCTCCAACTCTGACGATGCGAGCCAGAGGTCGATATGTTCGAGACAGCACGATGGGTCCAGAGAGCGAAGAGCCTTGGTGGCTCGAGTCCACGAAACGGAGTTAAGCCACTGCTTCCTGTCGTCTAGTGCGTATTCTCCTACGCTCGCTATTTCCAGCTCAATAGCAATTGTCAGCTGCTTAAGGCTGCGCAAGCCGAAGAGGTTTGGGCGCGCATCAGCTACGGAGACAGATGAGAAGGGCGATAACAGGATGTGCTTTAGGAACTTACCTCCATCCCCATCTCCTGCGCCCCAACAGGTGACGGAAAGGCCTATTTCCTCGATCGGCGTCGACAATCCTTTTGCCATCAGCAGGGCCTCGTCAAGCTCGTCTCCAGAAAACGTGGTGAGGTCGAGGTGTTTCAGAAGCCCAGGCTTGGCCAGCCTCTTGATGACCTCCGAAATCGGGCCTTCACCTGGTGTTTGCATCAGAGTGAGGGATGAGATTGGGGGAAGAGCGTAGTTGGACCATATCAACTCCTCATCGGAGCGCATGTTGTATATGTCCACGAGGAAGAGGTGCCGAATGAACGAAAACTGCGACAGCACAGTGCAGAGAGCGTGTACCTCGTGCGGGAGCTTTAGGTGCCGTCGATAGGGGGGAAGTGTGCCGAGGATTGTCAGTCTGTCAATGAAAAGCGGTTGAGCGAATTTCTCTCGAAGACATTGCTTTGGCCAGAGCGCGCCTTCTAGCTTCATGGTGCGAACAGCGGGAAAGAGCCGAATAATACGCGTGAAGTCGAGAGAGACGCCCTCTGAGCCCCAGGATAGAGCGAGAACCTGCACGAAACTCTGCACCAGGGGAAATATTTTCGATTTTGTAAAGTCTTGAGTCAAATAATAAGCAGAGGTGCGCCGCAGTGGTTTGAGCTCTTGGTTCGCGGACATGTCAAGCGAAATAGAATAGAAGCGGTGCCTAAGAGTGTACTCCCTCCAGAGTCGGCAAACCAGTGAGGCAGAGAATAAGCTTTCCTTTTTATTGTCAGCCCCTCGAAGGGTATCGAAGACGAGGTCGAATACTTCTAACGGGAGGATGTCGTTGATTAAGCTGACATGCCTATCCACTATAGTCTTTATTCCGGCTTTGGACGGTACAGGATCCATCTGTTTTTCAAAGAGCGGCACAGCTAAGCATACGGAAGCACGAAGAGTACAATTTTCAGACCTTCCACCTGCTTGTAGATCGTTACGAAAAAGGTGCAGCTGGGAATCTACGGCCGCTATGTAGCAACCCTAACCCTATGATGGCGCTTACGTAGTATCCCCCGCCGGCTTTCGAACTGTGCGACCTGCACTCCTAGTAGTCCTACAGTCGTCAATGCCTAACGTTCTCGTGTATTCTTGATAACGACGTGCCTGGTCTAAAGCATCTCGGAACCGTGCTGCTTCGGCAAAATGGTACCACTCAACAGTGCCGGGGATCGGCGAAACGGTCGTTGCCCTTGCCCGCCGCTTGTCGCTCGCGGTGCCGGGAGAGTTATGTGCTGACAGAGTATGCTATCCTTGCATTCAACGGTATCTGAGGACGTGGACGCTCCGTCTCGCGCGGTACGCTCTCAATAATGTCTAACGCCAGTTCACAGTTCGCCTGATTAATTGAGTTTCGGCGAGTGTAGACAGCTTCATGGTCGTAGCAGCAATACCACAGGAATCCTAATGAAGCGCTGTAGTACAGCAGGTTATACGCGTTCCTCAGCCACGTAAGCCTGTGGAGTGGCGGATGTTGCGATGTTCGTTTTTATTTGGACGTTGCCGCCGACATTTAACAACGACAGCAGCCCACTCGCCCCCCTACACCAAGTATTGGTTCCAGCATATCCACGCGGAAGGCTCTCTACCTCGAGTTCGAAGGCGAGCTCGCAATCAAGGAGAAGGCCATTCAGGAACCAGGTTTCGATGAAATTCTCATGGAGCCCACGCAGCTGCACTACAACCCTCCGCAGGCTAGCAACAAGGTATGGGATGCGCGCTTATTCAGTACATTGCTCACAGCGTAAGCGGTGACTTATATAAGCTCAGCCCCAGCGACGGTCACGGTCAGCATTGTAACATGATAGTGTCTTTAGTGCGTCCATTGTTCGTTAGACTGTGCTGACTTTGCTTGGGCAAAATTGCATAAGTCGAACTCAGTCTTGTCTGGCCGCTCAGAATGACGTTAGTGCAGTGGGAAGTCGTGACCTGCCTTACTGATCAGCTTTTCAACTTAGGAGCCCGTGGGCGGAGACTACTCGGAGGGGCTACGTTGCTCTTCCTCGGCGTATATTCCCGCTTCTTAGTCATGCACGGCCACGGGAAACCGTAGCTCTTGCGCTTTTCGTTTGTTTCATATATATAGGCAGAAGATTGGTTCAATGCGACCAGCATTCTTATTTTTCTCTGGCCGCCATACTTACTATGTCCACTCAGAAGGCTCTCTACCTCCTTGAGGCTAAGGGTCAGCTTGCGATCAAGACGAAGGATATACCGGAGCCCGACACTGACGAGGTTCTTGTCGAGATTCACGCGGCTGCGTTGAACCCCGTCGACTGGAAAATCCAGACAAATAATATCATCGTCAAGCATTACCCTGCCATACTTGGCCTCGACGCAGCAGGCGTTGTCAAGAAGGTCGGCAGTGGGGTGATCAATGTCGGTGTCGGTGACAAGGTGTACGTCAATAGCGAAACGCGCCACCACGAAGTGCTAACAACTTTACAGGGTCTACCAAGGCTTTTACGATGAACGCCGCGCCGCGTTTCAGCAGTACGCCGTCGTTCCAGCAGACATTATTGCCCAGGTATGTCACCTCGGACACTGGATCAGGGTGCGCTTCGGCTGCTCAATTGCATGTCTAAGGTCCCGCCGAACGTAACTTTGGATCAGGCTTCCACCCTCCCGATCGGACTCGCGACTGCGGCTCTCGGTTTGTATAACCGCAAGGGGGCAGGTGGCATTGCTCTCACTGCGCCCTGGGAGGAGAGTGGCCGCGGCAAGTACGCTGGTGAGCCTATCCTGATAATTGGCGGTGCCTCTGCAGTCGGCCAGCTGGGTATGTACGCTCTCCTTTTTGAATGACCGCCGCACCAAGCTAATCATGCGCAGTGATCCAATTCGCGAAGCTCTCGGGCTTTTCGCCCATCATCACAACGGGCTCATTGCACAATGAGGTGCTTCTCAAGTCGCTCGGCGCGACGCACATTATCGACCGCAACGCGCCGCTGTCCGAGCTGTCTGACACGATCAAGGCGATTACAGAGAAGCCCGTCAAGGTTGCTTATGACGCGATCTCGTACCCAGAGACGCAGAACGCCGCATACGACATCCTGGCGTCGGGCGGGAAGCTTGTGCACGTTTTATTCAACGCCCTTGACAAGGACAGGCTCACGCCCGACAAGGAGGTCGTCCATGTGTTTGGCAGCGTCCATCCGCCAGAGCAGCGCGAGGTCGGCAGGAAATTGTACGCCAATTTGACAAGCCTGCTCGAGACCGGCGACATTAAGGTAACGAGTGTCATTTGTATGCTGCCGTCGCTCAATGCTCATTGTTTCTCGCAAAGCCAAACAACGTCGAAGTACTGCACAACGGCCTCGCAGGCATCCCCGAGGGTCTAGAGAAGCTCCGGAGTGGTGTCAGTGCGTTCAAATTTGTCGCACATCCGCATGAAACTGCCTAAGGTATTTAGAAGTTAAGGTAGATTAGTATTAATTGTAGCGGGAATCTAGCATAGCGTTAGTCGAGTTTATGTCCTGCGTGAATGTGGGCGTCACTTTTAGGCCGGATCAAATAACATAAGATTGTCCATAGAGAAGACCAGTCCTAACGCATATATTCCGACAACAGGGTCAATAACATATAAGTAACACGGTGGAAAGACTGCAAACACGGAGAGTATACACGGAGAGTTACAGAGGAGAGAAAGCGGTGAAACGAGAACGTGGAAACAGGACAAAAGTGGAGCGCGTGGCATAGCATACAGTGATGGTCGGTAGAGATACAACGCCCAAGAGCGACTTACCTTACGGTACTCCGACGTGGACGGTATGTGGATGTCACAACCTCCTCGCGCCACCAAAAGTGCTTTTGGTTGGGGCAGGCAACCGTGATGCGGGCCTTGGTAGACCGCTCTTTATGGCACCCAGACCAGAATTCGCCACGACGGCGGACGGACCAGTACTCGCCAGAGAGGGCACAGGATGCCTCAAACCCGGTACCACAGGCTTCACCGTCGCCCTGACGCTGCCGCGCCACGCCGTTAGGCCGGTAGGAGCTGGGCGCTGGAGTCGGTTCACGGATGCAGTAAACGTCGGCTTCACACCCGCCGAAGGCCTGGGCGGTGCGAGTGGCTCCGACACGGGCGCACTCTTGGGCACAGGACCAGGCTTTGTGGGAGATGGCGCCCTGGCAGCACCATTCGGCCTTGCAAAAGCAGAAAGTGCGGGAAGAGGGGCCGGTAGAGGTCTTTGGAACCCTCGCGCTGCAGCCTTAGGGGCGCCAGTTATTGAGGAGGTAGTGGAAACACTGGACAACCGACGTGCGGGTGTCTTTGCGACGGTGGTACTGGCAGAACGCGACACGTCAAAGACCGAACTTGAGCTTAATGTGGGAAGGGAGCTCGATATTGAGGACCGGCGGGAGCTAGCAATGGTGGAGGAGCCGGCACTGGAACTTAAAGTGCTGGTGGTGCTGGTGGAGGAGGAGACGCGCTCGTGTTGTGTTGTCCAGGTCTTCTTCGTCAGATGAGGCGTAGGGAGGGGCTTCGTCAATTCGGCTGGCTTATGCTCAGACCTTGGCTCCACTTTTGTCGAGGTAGCAGGAGGCAAGCTGAAGACCGGCGGTCTGGCCGGTGCTTTGGCTGCACTTTCGAGAGTGTGCCCAATAGAGGGCGTAGGCTTCGGTGGGGCTAGGCACAACTGGTCATTATATGCGCGCAGATATGGGGAAACCACGACATACTGAGCTCTTTCACTCTCGGAACCACAACGACAATCTCATCCAAACTCTCTTCGCGTATGGGCTCGCACTTCTGCAGAACCTCAATTCGCTTCTGCTCCTTCGCAAGATCCAGCGTGTCCTCGTCCAAGTTGGCATCCGGCATCTCCATGTGCCGCGCTCCTGTTCCGCTAATGTGTAATCTCTGTTTCGTGAGTTCGAACGTGTCATCGTCCCGGTCGGCGTCGACGATTGTCCAGCTGGAGTTCGACGCGTTCAGGAACGAGATCTTGTCGTTAATGAGGTCAAAGGACATGTCTGCGCTCTGCATGTGCAGGCTGAAAGTCGACTGGAGGTCGACAGAGATGCGCCGCGGGTCGGCCGATGAGGTGAGATTCGAGGTTTGCGTCCGCCGGGTTCCGCAGGGCGGCAAGTCGGTGGATGTGGATGTATGCGCGGTTGGAGAGAGGAGAACGAAGGAGGAGCCACAGCTCGTGTCGGCCCTTGACTCGAGCCTCGCTGGAGTCGACTCTGCGATCACCGCTGGTTCTGGAGAGCAGACCGCGATATTCGGGCATATGAACGCGCTCGACGCGACTGGAGGATCCTGAAAGTCTGTAAGAGTCATCGCAGAGAGATTAATAGAGTTGACAACGTCCGTAAAGGGTGTGCCCGCGGGCGCGCTCGAGACAGGATCGTACACGGACTGGACATCTTCTAGGTCTTCCGGGATAATCGACGGTCGACGTAGAGTTTGGGGTATCTGCTCGAGGTCTATGTCTGCCAGAGGTCTCCTACTCACGCCTGGCGAGTCTGGTACCTCCTCCTCATCCTCCGCGAAACAGTCAAAGCCCTCATCACCAAGCATGTCTTCTTGCCTCGGCGGCACCGGGGTGCGCTCCCCAAAGTCGATGAGCTTCCCCTTCGGATTCTTTGAAATCTTCTGCACGGGTATATCTTTGTATATCCTGCTGAAAAAGACGGTTACCGGTCCCGGCTGTACATCGTTTTCCTTGTCTGAAGCAGGCTCGGGGGAGCTGGTGTTCCGTGGGGGAGTTTCAGGCCTCACAAGCGGGTCGAAAAGGGAAAGAACATTTTCCTGGGGGATGAAGGAATCCATCGTCGAGTGCCTCGAGCACTTCGCGTCGTAAAAACGTAAACGTGGTCAAGAACGTCGGAAACGTCGAGAACAAGCACAAACCAACCTTCGAACGGCGCGCTCGCGCTTCCGGTCACATGATCGCATCAGCTCCTAATAATAACGGCCGTTCTGCTCGCCCTCCGCGAGATTTCAGGCTGAGAATTCGCGCTTTTCAAGTCCTTTGATTTTTGGAAAACCTGGTAAATGCTCTCGATTGACTTTCTGCGTTCTTCTTACGCGGTAACCACAGACATATACGCATCTCTGTGAGATAGCCGTCGATGCGTGCGAAACAACTTGAAGCAGCAGCATGCATGTTATCACATCAACGAGGTACTTATGGCACCTGACATATCCGACATTATATTGGATAAGCACAGTTCGGAATGTTGGCCAATGTAGAGTAGAGACTCATCCCAATGCAGGGAATGCTCCTTTACCTGTTCGCAAGTTCGTAAGCTCCGGCGCGAGCGCACCTTCAGGCCTCAGGTATCGCACCTACTCTCTTCCCTACGCGTGTATGTCTCTCGTGACGACATCGATGTTGAATTAGCGGTACAGGGCTAGTACCTCCACCGTCAGCGAGGATGGCCTCGTTTCCACAAACTTCACCCATTCTGTGCCGTGCTGCTTTCGCCAAAAGTGAAGCGGGCCGGGATACTGGATCTCGTTTCCAAGCCCAAGATGAGTCTGCAGACAAATTTATTTGATGTTTTCTGACGTATTCAGAAAGAGTTGTCTGTCTACGCATCATTGGCCACCATGGCATAGAGCTTCTCTCTGTCTCTTGAGGCGTCTACCAGTGACTTGAAGAAGCCACCAGGATCTTGAAGCAGTTCAGTGGGAGGGCCAAATTCGACCTACACAGAGTATGAGAAGAGGCCGTTCCCGAAAGTACAAAGACTCACAACATGACCAGCGTCCAGAACCATCTAAGGACGTTTGAGTCAGAGCGGATATTGAACGACGAGAGACGGAGACGCACAATCTTGTCTGAGTCCATGATAGTCTGAAGGCGGTGCGCAATGGTAAGCAGCGTAACGTCTTTGGCGACGCCTTTCCTTAACGACTCCTGGATAACAACGTCTGTGTCGTAATCTAATCGTAGATATGAAGCCAGCTCATGTCGAAAGCCAACTAACGCACCGACGGCAGATGTCGCCTCGTCTAGAATAAGCAACTTACTCTGCCGCACCGTTGCGCGAGCGAGTGCGATGATCTGGCGCTGTCCGACAGAAAGGTTGCTTCCGCCACCCGAGAGGACACTGTCCAGCGTTAGATTGCTCTCGTTTGGATCTCCTTGCAGGGACAAGAGTCCGGCCGAACGAAGAGCTTCATTCAGCGTCGCGTCGCCGTGTTGCGAGAATGGATCTAAATTTTCGCGAAGACTGCCGGCCAGAAGTTCGGGCTGGTAAATAATATATGAGGCAGAGATAGAGAGAGGGAGATCGGGCGATAAACATAACTTACCACCTGCGAGATGATAGTGATACTTGTGCGAAGCGCGTCGAGGTTGACCGAGTCGGTAGGTATGCCATCGAAGTAAACTTTACCGTCCGTGGGAATGCAGCGAAGCAGCGCCATAGCCAATGAGCTCTGCAGCTTCTATGAACATACAATATCAAAGGTGCAGAATTATGCCTTGCTAACCTTGCCACTTCCAGTCCGCCCGACTGCGAATGTGGCTTGTTGAGCAGAAGAGAAAGAAGAGAAAGTAGGACATACCTATCCCGACTCGCTCTCCAGACTTGATATCGAACGAGATGTCGTGCAAAACCTTTGGGCCATCCTGAGGATTGACATGAGTGAATATTCTGGGTATCTGATTGCCAAAGTATACCTCGGAGTACCGAGCGGACAAATTCTCTACTCTCAGGGTACCACTTACCGGCCAGAACGCTGGAGGGAGGCCAGAATCAGTAGGCGTAGGTTCCTGCTCGATGGTTAGGTACTGTTGAATTCGTTCCAGACTGAATGGCCATATTCAGTTACAGGACGAGCCGATTGGGGGTATTGATTGAGCGAACCTGTTGCCTATAGGGATTGCTATGGGCACGAGCTCATACAGATTGGACGACCGACGTACCTTCGACCTGGAAGTCGTTCAAGACGCTGATGAAAAAGAGTATCATACTACTGAACCCAACTAAGCAGAGGGTTTCGACGTTAGCACGGTCACAGATAGCGTACCGCGCGTGCCACGCACCCGCCATTGTCAAGGAGAAACCGGTGTCAGACGCATCTCGGCTAGGTCCATACACCATGTACGTGGCGAGGGAAGCCGAAAAGAGGCCCGCTAGCATTTCTCCGCGAATAGATATCCATCTATTCAAGTTTCTATACACCCTTGCCGCGACAGTGAGTCGATCCAGTCTGCGGTAAGACTCTTGTCGAAAGGCCTCTTGAGCGCCATATGCGCGGATAGACACTACAGGGCGAGTGTAAACCACAACGCACATCCAGCGGTTACATAAGCGTTACTCACCAAGGCCGGTAATCGCAGCACCAACATGGCCCATAACAGGCGCCTTGGCATTACTCATTTCCCGCTTGACAGACAGCTGTGATTTCATGTAGACCCTGGACAGTGCGGTGCCTATCAAGACAAGCAGAGCACCTGGTCCAGCGACGGCCGGAGACACTAGACAGATGACGCAGAATTTGAGCATCACGTCGCAAGCAACGTCTGCCACGAAATAGAAACCATCTGCGACCTGGCTATCGACTGGTTACGCGGAGTTAGATCAACGCATTGGCAAAGAGGCGATGAAACTTTACCGGAGGCGATGTCTTGTGTGCAACGAGAAATAATGCGAGAGGATGGAGTGTTGTCAAGCCATCTAGAGGCAACTGGTGAGCAATAGTCGCCGTTGGCACCGCAGGACTGACCTAAGCGTTGCATGGAGTATGGTATCCACCAAGGTCCGGTGGATTATTCGAGAGGCTCGTAGGGTGCCGTACATATATATAGTGTAACCGCATGCCAGAAATATAGCGGAAAATGTGATGACTCCGATGTAGAGAGACAAATAGCTTGAAAAGACGAGTCAACATCAGAGTTCCTCGGAAAAGTGGCAGACTCACTAAGTCACGGAAACTTGGGACGGGTCGTGAATCTCATATTGTCTCGCCCACAAGCCGAGTACCCACGAATCCAAAATGGCTGCCGAGCGGCTAGCCAACATGGCACTGAGAAACACCAGCCAGAATACGACAAGCATCGGGCCTTTGGCAGTGTTCAGAAGTAGCAGCTTCACTATTTCATCGCTAAGTAACTAAAATATATAGGACGCAGTGCGAAGGAGCACTTACTGGCTGACCAGCCGACATGTCCTTCGGCTATCTCCTCGGCTGTAGTCAGCCTGCCCGCAGGCTTTTGCTCCCCCGTGTCGAGTTTGAAATTGTCTGTGTTTTCGTCGGTTCTCTTCATCCAAGACGTCTCTTTAGTGATGTGGGCTGACAGCTTCGCATCCTTCTCGAGCACACTCGAAAGCGTGCCCTGACTCTTGATGCGTCCGTCTGTACCAAGTGAGACAGCGAAATCGGTGATAGGGGCCGCTATCGCGACGTTGTGGGTCTGTAGACCATGGTTATTTCAATACAGACGTGGTGGAAGGTGCGATGTAACTCACAACCAAGATAACAGTACGTCCTCGTACTAGATCTCCTTGGAAGCACCCTTCGATAATTGACTGGGAGGTATGGACGTCTAGTGCCGCGAAGACCTACATACTTGTGTCAGCAATCTATCTCAGAATATTCGGCGAACCCACATCATCCAAAAGCAGAGTCTCTGCTCTTGAATAGATCGCTCGAGCAAGTGTTATGCGGGCCTGGTTAGTGACGTTGAGACTGCATATTTCTCTATCAGCAGCTAGAAAACTTACTTTCTGACCACCGCTGAGATAGCATGTTGACCTCAGCTAAAATAGGATATGTTGCCTGCAACGTACCTGAGAGTTACTCCTCTTTCGCCAACTTCTGTTTGATCCCCCGCATCAAATAGAGACAAGTCTCGCTCCAATGCGCACTGCCGAAGAACTAGATGGATAGAGAATTATGTCTCATAGGTGACGATAGAGCCGCAGCTGCCATACCTTTGTCGTATCGGTCTTGCTCGAGGGGAGACCCGAATAGAATGTTGTTCTGTGGGCAAGCTTACCAATAGAGGTAACACGTATTCGGCCAGTGCTACTCACTCGAATAGTTTCATTCAGGACCCAAGACTCCTGTGCGTGATACGCGACTCCACCTGCCCGGGGAAGGTTGACGTAGGAGTCGGGTCCAATCGGAAGGTAATGCATTTCGCCTACGGGCTAGTTCAGCAGGCTCGAGCTCCAGAAAAGTAGATGGATTTACCAAGCAATGCCATGAGCAGGGATGTTTTTCCACATCCGGTAGGTCCGACAATCAAGTTGATGTGCCCGCGTTTGAACACAAGTTCGTTCTCGATGCACAGCTTGAAGCTGCGCCGTGAAGATCCAGGCATGGCACTTGCTACCTGCTTGGCGTCCCAAACGAAAGAAGCTTCGCGGATACCAACGACGCTAGAGTCGGGAAGGCCTGGGGTGACAGCTTGTTCTTGCGTAGACCTGGCATAGTAATCCAACAGCTCGGTCTGGATGGTGAGACTGATGAGTCGACTCAGTATCAGAAGAACGAAGGTATTAAATACCTCCCGGAGGAAGTCCGTAATCCTGTCCAAACCCACCTTTGCTGAAGAGGCCATTTATTTGATACACAAATGACGATGTACGTGAACAAAAGCACGAACCTTGAATGCACACGGGGATAAACCAGGTACACCCTCTGAAGTGATCTTGTAAGGTTTGAAACACCGCCATAGACGAGAAGACCTTCGAAGCTGCACATATACTTGAGCGACAAGGGTGAAGCTACGAATTACGTGAGCGGCCATACCTGTCAGCTCACCCTTCACAACTAGAGTCTGCGTATAGCGATAAGCTTGCGCAAGTATACGAACAGTTGATAGACGTACATAAGTTGCGAACGTGGCAATCATTGTCACCAAGGGGATAAAATTGCTGAACCTATGTGTCAATCTACGGTGCTGTCGCATGGACGAAACCTACTCACTTGCTGATATTGTTCACAAGCGAAAGAATTCTGAAGTTTTTAAGCGCATGCAACTCTTCCTTCCGCTTCTTGTCTATGCGGTCGCTGATCCGTCTTTCCCATCCGAAGAGCTTCACCGTCCGGATGGCGCTTCCTATGACTAAAGGCCTGATTTTGAGCGCTGTGGACGATTTAGCTGTTGGTGGCGTCCGTACCTTCAGATATAACGCCTACTCGAACATCACTCTGGATACGAGGGCGCTTAATTCGACTTCGGAGTGGAACTATGGGCAATATCATACCTTCGCCATTCTCTTGACTTGAAGCTTGTGAGAATATTTCGATATGATGCCGGGAATACATAACATGACGATGGTGGTGCCTACTCCGACTAGTGCGCTGCTCACATTTGAGCGAGTTAAAGACTACAGAGAACACTAGGCGTACCTCCAACCCAGGACTGTGTACAGGAACACTAGATTTAGAGTAATATGGAGCGGCGTAGACCATGCTACGCGCGGGATTAGGGCTAGCCTCAATATCAAGCATTCATTACGCACCAACCATGATAAAACCCTGCCCACCCTCGAGGTTGTTGATATCTGTCGAGATCATATTATTGATCTTGCCAATCATATGACTATTCTCGCGGCCCATGGCAGCAGCCTTCTCGTTGCTGCTCCTGAACGGGGCTGCCGTGCTGCTTTCTGATGACGAGCCCTGCTCCTCGCCTAACATTGCCTCGT
This sequence comes from Phanerochaete carnosa HHB-10118-sp, assembly GCF_000300595.1. Taxonomy (NCBI): domain Eukaryota; kingdom Fungi; phylum Basidiomycota; class Agaricomycetes; order Polyporales; family Phanerochaetaceae; genus Phanerochaete; species Phanerochaete carnosa. The sequence continues at coordinate 3,775,220 of NW_006767630.1, read as the reverse complement.
CCCTGGATAGGAATGCCGCATCTGTCGGGGTAGTAGGGCTGCTCTTATTACCTCCTTTCAGATCAGAGGAAGTGACGATATCCGCCTTCGGCCTAATGCGCAGCGCATGTTCGAAGAGGAGTTGCGTGAGCGTATTCTGCATTTGCACTAGTACTCGTAGCTAGAGGAGAATGCAGGTCATATCAGCACGTATGCTCCACGAAAGTGCTGTCCGATTCGCCTGACATACCACAACGAACATGTAACGTCCAGAGATAACACCGGGCGAGACGAGACTTGCGAAATACGCCAATATCCAGAACCATGGACGGGTCCTGGCGTTTTCGCCACCGGTCTCTAAATAACTACACCGAAGTTTGAACTGGGACGCAATAACAATGAGAAACGAGACGCACTGCAAAATCCTGTTTACTGCGATCGGAGTGAGAATACCTGCAGATGCCTGCATCATCATGTTAACGCGCTGCAAAAAAGAACTGGTAGGCGCACGATCGCTTACAAGCAAGCTTAACAAGACCCAGAGTTCGAGATAATCCCATTCTGTATATTATGAGTACATGTCATAGTGGACGAAATAGACGGACTTAACTATATAGCCTCATCAATCCCCAGAAGATATGTCGGCTAGACTGAGGATCCAGAGGATCAAGATACTAGTCCTGCTTCAGCAGGGTCGGAGGCTTACCAAAGCGAGAACCTACAGGAAAGTTTCTTTTTGACATGTACTTCATTAGCTCGTAATCGCACAACGGTGGCAACTGTTCGACACTGAGGTGCGGCGACCGGTACCCATCCCATATGATTGGGTCCAAGAAGGTAAACAGCGTCATAGATAGGATCGAGCACGTCTGTTCCGGATTCGGACTCGGCATTGGATCCTATGCTGACCATCAGCTGTGAGCCATGAACCTGTTTGAAGAAGACGAACCTGCGGATTGTATGGCACGTATTTTCGAGGGGTGGTAAGAGGTACGACAACCGCCGCAATGGTCAATACCGCAAAATTGAGCCAGAAAAGGACGCTCTGCTGATCTGCTGGCGCTAGATAATATGTTGCGAGCGGCCAGACGTCCCGATAGACATATACGGACCATGTCGCCAGCAGGACGAAAGTGGAATGGCCCGACGCAACTGCAGTCCACGACAGAGTCTTGAGAGATAGCAGGCCGAGAATAGCTGTGTACGTCTGGAACATGCTCAGCATCGTCAGAGTCGATGATCATTGGTGAGGAACTCACGTATGCGACGCAGAGGCTGAGCGCAGCCCAGAACGTGTACAATGAGAGCGTTGCGCTGTAGATAGATAGACCTAGTAGGACGAGACAACAGGAAATGCGCAATGCGCTGAGGGCTGCAGCCGCTGGCCCACCAGTGCTCGCGACATAATCTTCCAACGACGACGAGCCACCTCGCCTGTCGTCGTGCGAAACTCCATGGCTGGGAAGATGAAATAGATCACCAAGCTCTTTGCGTGTTCGACGGATGGCGAAATGCGTGGCAGATACGAGTAGAGATAGAGCGGCAACGCAGGCTGGCACGTACAATGACTCGTCGGAGAGCCGCGGGGAAGGCATGGCTCTACCAAGCGGTTACTCTACCAGATATCAGCTCTGAGGTTTATATGCAATCAGGCACTCACAAGTCAAAGACGTTACATGCCATATTCAATGGCCGGGAGCGAAGACTGAGTCACTACCACTCAATGTGGGAAATATCTACGGTACCGCGCTGATAGCGTGCGTGCAGAACGGAACCAAACGTATGAAATGGTACCGGTACAGATGCAAGGTCCGCATTCCTGTATGCTATGTAGACGAGCGGTGTGCTCGTCAGAGTCAGTGCCCACAAGCACCGCCGGCGGCTAACCAACCCAGGTTGATGCCCGCACCAAATATGGATATGTTTTGATGACAAGCGGCAAGCGCCGTTGGGAGAGAACATTAATGTACATAGATGCTGGTTGTCTGCAGCCACGGCGGTCAGTGCCCCTGACATTCACGCCCCCAACAGTGAAGTCGTAGCTGCTATGCCGCCATTTCCCTACATCCCATATTCGAGTCGCAATTCGACGTCACTTGCTGCCAGTGGAAGCTTCGTCTCGCTAGCACGAACTGAACCTATGTCGTTAGCTTTCACACCGCGTCGCTAAACAAGACACACGAAAATACTACATTTAAAATCATGCCAGATACAGCTGCGGTCGAAGTCGCAGCTCTGTGGTAATGTTCTTGGTGAGTTATAAGGCCTGGGCGATCGGCGGGTGGGCGACCGTGAGTCAGTTACTGAGATTGCATCTGAGACCGTACCGGGGGACACTGTGGAATCCAGACGACCCAAAGGAGCATGGTTCGAGTAGTGAGATAACGTGTAGGCTCTAGAGACTCCAGGCACACCACCGTCACCTGTTGTTCTATAGTCCTGTAGAGCTTGGCTAACGCGCTGGCCTGCGATAGAATTGCGCATGGGGCGATGAAGAGGATAGGCTGTCATCATGACTCATTCAGGTTAACAAATCTTTGATAAACCGCTGACAGACCCTGTGCCTTGGCTCAGCTTGCTGTACTCCCCTCAAAAGTGCAAACACACTCGAATTCCAGCGCCTTTGTCGGCTTATTCAACCATAAAACGACATTTTCAGGTCATATACAGAGCTACTCAACCATACAAATACATAACATCAGAGCTATATGACAATTTTGCTAGCTGTTGACATGTCACCGCGGCGCGCCTTCAGTCATGACAAGCGGACCTCAACTAGAGTACATACACAAAGATATCAATAGCATATCGTAGAGATTCCAACAATGGTTTTGAGGGAGTTAAACTTGGGACGGGAAGGACGATATTTCGTCAACCTTCAAGTCGGTGGCGGTCTGGGCGCAGCGTAATCAGAGAGTCGCCTGCTCGAGATGCGTAAGTGCTTACTGAGATCGAGACAGTGATTGCAGTGCTATCAGTCGATCCGCCAGGGCTCTGTAAGCGATAAGTGAGCAGCTACGCCACGATACATGGTATCGCGAAGGCCAGAGGCACGCACTCTTGCTTCATTAGGGTCGGAACGTTTCTCCCTTAGAGTGACGCCGTTCCCGTGCAGTCCGTGCAAGGGGATCACCCTCTTCGCCATGCCCTGCTTCATCCTGGCACGAACAACAATGGATGTCGGGACCAAGAACTGTATGGCGCCATCAGTTTGTTAGCTATGGTACACATGCAGGAGGCACATGAGGCATACACTCAGTTGGGTGATAATAGGCGTCATCATCGCGCCAGCCTCGAACTTCAGGACTTCAAGAACTGTCAAGACCGCTGTGGCACTGGTCAAGATGGCTCCAGACTCGATAACTGCCCAAATAAGCGCAAGGCGACGTTTGTTATTGTTCAAGTCGCCCCAACGAGACGTCCTGAGAATCTTCCACGTGATCAACGTCGTGGCACTAACTTGCACAGTCATCGAGATGCAGAACGGAGCGAGCGGGGCAATAGGAGCATGGGTGGCGGCGAAGATATCTGTAGTGTGGGCCGATTCTGCGATAAAACCGACGTTGGCTAATGAAACGGCTAGGTGGACAGTCAGCCTAGACACCTACGCATCCGACCTGATACACACCTGCCAAGCCAGCGACCAATGCGACCTATCAGAAGGGCAAAAATCAGAATCTCACGAGTATAATTCATAGTGATGTTTACGTAGACGCTTCCGATCCATGGGTTTCGACCCCAGACAACATAACATCGCCAGGCCTAACAAGCGCTTAGTAAGGGGGCTATATTCTCAAGCCAGGTGTCCGCACCATGATTCCGTCCCCTATGATGTACTATGGCACATGTCAGGGCGGAATGGGACTTGAACTGCATTCCAGTGCTTACATTTATAGCCCAGAATGCGAATTCAGCGACGTACGCAGGGCGACCAGGGGGTGTGAAGTATCCGTTTGGCCCTGTAGGATCGTTAACGTGGACAATGAAGCCGCGAACGAGGTCCGCAAGAGAAGATATGTAGCCGGCTATGGAGACGATGACTTGGAGAGTCGCAATGGCTAGCAGAGTACTAGTCAACTGCCGTGTTAGCTGGAACTTTACCGAATGCGCAATAGTAGACGAACGTCTTGTGTATATTGCGGGACTCGTCGGCAAAGAGCCGGATGTAGCATATGTATAGGGCAATGCTGCAGCACCAGCCAGCGTCAGTTCTGAATACGCTCACGATCGGGCCATTTACCTCAGACCTGCGTAGCGACAATGGCGTAGGCATACATTAGAGCTGCAAACAAGGAGATTTTCGCCGTCTACTGACCAAGTAGCGGCCCCGATGCCCAGACACCAACGAGATTGGTTTCCGAGATTGAGATATCGTGCGGTGCCACAGGATCAGGACCCGCCATGCTTGAGCTGTAAGATAGAGAGGCAGCGGCTTGAGCTCTGCCACCAGACTGAGACGGTATTTATGTTAGTGCCGTTACTCCCCAATGCTGGAGCTTTCACCACCATGTACCAGATTGTGGCGTCTCGAATAGTTCCCGAGCGCACCAGGATTACGCATCTTGATCCTCTGAGCCCGCGATACAGTACCTATGGGGTGGAAGTCAAGTGCCAACAGTCACAATATGTGAGGAATGTTCCCAAAGAGATGTACACTCAGTATCATGTATGGTCTGGTATCTGCGGGGGGATGTGCCATGAGAGTAAGTCTGCTCAGGAACTGTCTATGGGGTGTCAATCCTTAAGGGAGCTATGATGCCGTGCAGACTGTCCGCAGCCCAGGTGGCGTGATTGGGCCTCGTTCGTGTGGCTTTTCTCTCCGCAATTGGGACCCTGCATGCAAGTTCAGGCCACAACGCCCCTGCTAAGCTCTGCAGAGACCATACCTTGTGCTCATCTGACGTGGGTTTCACTGCAAAAGCGCACATGGAGCGCAAGTATCTCATGAGGAGGAGGGCTATGCTGGCAAGATCGTTGACCATGAGCAAGTTTTCCTGCGTTTGGCAAGAGTAGAATGTTGGCCGAAGCGCGCTCGATGGCCGAGAGTTGAGCTTGAGTGCAACATGGATCGCAGTAAGTGTCTGACTCCCAGGCCAGGGCACGTATGGATCAGCACTGTGAACATCTTGCGATATTGAGGTCTCCGGCGATCACAGACAAAAAGTGCCACAAGGCCGCAGATTGCGACTTTGCTACCTGTGCTGGCTCTTGACCCGTGGCAATGTCAACTCCACTACGACATTACCTTGTGGTCTGGTGACCTTTTCGAAGCGTTCGAATTTGGCGTAGGAGGTCCCATCGGTTTAAACGCCGGGCACATTTGAGCGGCTCAAAGGCGGTCGGCGCAGCTGCTGAGACCCTCTCTTGAAAGGGCCTTATAGTGCACGATATCGAGGCCAGACACGACAGCGTGGTATGGGATCTAACCGTATCCCTTGCGCTTTACAGTCTAATTGAGTACCTGAAAGTCTAGCGGCCGCTGCGATCCCAAGGACATCCTGAGACTTGCACTGGGGCTAGCTGTACGTCTGCGGTAGTAACGATATGATCTCAATGTTAGATGTACGAAACCCACTTGATTACTATGAGAAAATGCAGGCGATACCTGACAGATTGAATGCGCATGAAGAGCGCCGTTCACATTGAGCCATATTGAAAAGCTGCCTGACCACTGTTGAACAATCACCTGCAGATGAGGCAGTCTCAGAAGTGAGAGAACTGTGTGGCGTTATGCTGATTTTGTTTCTTATCAGGACTATTCATCCCACCATCTCTTGCCCTCTCCCAGGCTCGACCTCATCTTCTTCGACTCGACTGACGGACAAGCGACGAGCGAAGAAGAATTTCCTTTCATGTCGCTGTAGACTCAGGTTACTGTTCGGCATCTTATCTTCTTGAGTTTATCGTCCCTTGTGGGTTTCCTCTCGGGCTCAAGCCAAGAGTGTAGCGGCGGTCTCCCGCTACAGAGCCGACGGGTGAACTGACAGCAAGTAAGATTTCACGACCGGACGAAAAGGTAGCTTCCTTACAATACCCATGCTCGCCTCAATTAGCTATGCAAGGTTTTACTTCAAACTCCAGGACTGCAATGCTTCGATACGTCATCACATTACTCGTGTGGTTAGGGTTAGATTCCTACGGCGCTTATACGATGACCCTGCGCTCTCCTCAACTCACAGATGCTACTCTCACTTGAGCTTCGAGCTTGCTGCGACTGTAGCTTCTCTTCAGTCCACGGCGATCGAGGTACCTTCCTCTCTGCAAGCGGACTTATGACTTTTGTCCTCATCATGCCACCTTCATGCTGCTAAAAAGAAAAAGAGAAACAGACGCGCAGCATTCTAACACAGCACTAGTCGTTCTCTGTTCTAATACAGCACTATTGCATTACGCGGGCATATACTTGCAAGGCCTGGGTCCTGCGCTACTGGGAAATCGGTACATGCAGCGACAGGGCCAGAAGGTTCTGGGAAAAAAGGACGTGCTGGTGTGCGCGGAGTCACTGGGAATATTCGGTGGATCTCTAATTCCAGGTCCGCTCTCTAACTCCTATCCGCGTCTTCTAACTAACGGAGGCAGGCTCTGGTGGGGGTGTAGTTTGTGCAACTATTAGATGGGAAAAGTAGACACTACTGGATCTGTAGAGCGAAGACAGGAACGATCCTGCGAGTCCCAAAAGTATACGGGTGCTGGAAGGGCTCGGCTTCGCGTCTTACCCGCACAATAGGTAGCACCCTCTGGAAAGACCTACTCGTGCTCTCACGTACGCCATAATCGTATCCCTATTGGTAGACGTACATCATTGCATCATTTCCGTCTTAGGTCTCAAGAGCCTCATACTGGGTTTGGCTATGTGTATACAGGAAGCCCTGGATCGTCACACGGTCGACTTTCACGCTAGCCGTCTAGGTCTTCTTTACACTGGCACAGCGTTTATACCTAGCTGATAACATTCTGAGAGCTTTTTCATTCGCCCCTGCGGTGCGAAGGCTGACTGCCGCCATTCATTACGAAATGTTCACTTCTTCATCTATCATATGTACCGCCACTGACCTCACGCCCTCGGAATTTGTTCCAGCATTCCTCCCCTATGAACAGCATTTGCCACGTCATCAGAATGTTCCTGGATCAGTATCTACTCGTATCAATCACTTCGGCTGGCTGTGTCCTCCTTAAGCTCAGAACGCTGAAATAAACCCGCCCTCCTCGAGAATAGGCTCGTGGCTAGTCTTCTCGGTAGCTGGTAGGACGCGTAGCGGGGTGTACTATGGGCGGCTGGTACACTGGAATGGCCACCGAGTTTATTATGGCTAGGGTGACTGGTATCGGACCTACTCGAAGAAATTGCGCGGCACACGACGCTCTGCCAGTGGCGAATTTTCCTGCGTGTTTGGGGGAGATGGGTGTGGGGAATTCAAAGAGCGGCTGTTTGCATCTAAGCTGAGTACAATCTATCATCTTCGCTGGTAGCTCTCACGAATGAAATGGTTAGTGCGCGAAATGATTTCCTAAGCGAGCGAGGTCCGCAGAAAACTGTCAAGCCTCGAGCTTAATGTGACAGCCGAGAATGTGACGGCGAGTCGGATCTCCAGAAAGAGTACGGCTCATATATTTCTCCATCACTTAGATTTTGTTTTTCAACAGGATGACAAAACAATGTAGAGCCTGAGGATGTGCAGACGCTAATGGCTGTGAGAGGAATTATCCCTATACCGCATTTGCTGACCGATGCTTTGTGCATCACTGCGCGGGCACCGACCGCTGTGCTTCAGCTTACTGTATCACGAGAAGCAGATGCATACTGCTCTCTTAACCTGCCGGCTTTCAAGACGTGGGCAAATTCCCAAGTCCTCCACGTATCCGGGTATAGTGCCGTCTTCTCATCAGTGCCTTCAAACCTGATGCTCTCAAGTGGTGGCTGCGCAAAGTTCAGGACGCAGTGCTCCTCATTTTCAGGTACCCTTTCGTAGTAGCAGGAAGGTACAGCTCCAGAATCCCGTGCGCACCAAACGGAGCACTGGATCCTCATAGTGGTAGGCGCTACGATGTCGCTTCTTGGATCTGGTGCCTGAGGTCCGAACACACACTTACCGGTTGTACGCCTACGGGCACCCTGCTAGACTCCAATCTGCAACGTTTCCATTCCCAAGCTCATCATATTCGCCTTGTGCCGCAGATGGCCCGTGGGGCTACTGTGGACCGTTCTGCTCTCTTTCGGCGCACCGCAGTTGTAAAACTCTAACTATTCCAAGTTTCCTCTCTTTAAAGCGTGATAGTTGGTTCAGATACAAACCAGGGCAAAAAACTCGGGTACAAACCGCCCAAAGAGGCCCAAGATCGGACATTTTGTGGGATATGTAGGGATCTCACTGACATCAAGTCTTGGGCATTGAGGCAGCTCACTTATAGTCGACAGGAGACGGCCAGTGCCCCCTTGCCCCTCTCTTTCCTCTCTTGTTTCTTCAACGTTAGCCAAAATAGGTTCTAAACTCTCCCTGCCCTTGCCCCGTTCCAAGGTTGGCTCTAAGCCCGGCACGGCATCGGAAACAATGAGCAATTGGTACGCAGATAACGTTATGACGCGCGCGGCATAGCTGACGTCCTCCATGGCTAGTGCTGCTGCCAATGGAGCTGTAGATGCTCTTTCAGAGCTGAAGGCTCTCTCCAAGATTATTCAAGACTCTATCAGTTCCATCGAAGCTTCTCTGGCATCCAAGAATACGGAGTTCCCTTCGCCTTACACCTCGATATCCGTTGAGTCGGAGGCAGCGCGCATGCAGCCTGAGGTCGACAGAGCATGTGCACTGATTATTTCCGCCGCCTACCAACTCATCAATTCCGTCCGTTCGCCGAGGCTCACCCTCATAGTTGTGGGGACGCTGGTATGCTCGGGCATGTTGAGTGGACCAGCACCCTCCGACTTATCTGTACGCAGTACACTCTGTCCGCCGCGCTGGGCGTGGCTGCCGCGGCAAACGTGGCCGAAGTTTTGAGGGAAGCCGGCCCCAATGTCTGTCGTGACCTCACGTTACGCTCGAGCTATGAGCTCATCGTATCTTGTTGCAGGGTGCCCATGTCATTGAGATCGCTCGGGCAAGTAACATTGATCCGTCGAAGCTTGGTATGTCACTACCCTTCCTCTAAATACGCGCCTAACCTCTACCTTAGCTCGTGTCCTTCGCTTGCTCGCCACCAATCACATTTTCGTTGAGGTCGTGCCTGATGTGTTTGCGCACAACCGCATTTCTTCCTGCCTGGACACAGGAAAGTCTGTCAAAGCTATCCTTGACAGGTGCGTTCTTTGCGTACTGCTGATGACTTTGTTAATGCGACGATGTGTCCAGCCCCGAGACCAAGCATGTTGACACTGTCGGCTCCGTCGCAGGCGTGGGGCATGTGTGAGCTAATCATCAAATAATCAGTATCTTTGGTGGAATTAACGACGTTTGCAGCACGGACGAGGCTATGAAATCAGGAGGGTATCTGCAGGAGGCACTTTTCGACCAAAAATTCGCCAGATCACAGGAACCAAACGAGACCGCCCTGAATATTGCCTTTGACACCAAGCTCCCCGTTTGGGAATGGTACGAGCAGAAGGGCAACGAGCATCGTCGCCAGCGCTTTGGTATTGCCATGGAGGGCACAAAACAAGCAGTTCCACCTAACGCAATCCTGGAGGGTACGTGCCTTGCTTGCCGCGTTCTGAGTGTGAATTGAACTATGCAATCAGGCTTCGACTGGAAGGATCTCAACGAAGATGCGGTTGTCGTGGACGTTGGCGGCGGAATTGGCAGCCAATCGATGACACTGGCCCAGAACCACTCACATCTGCGCTTCGTCGTTCAGGATCGCGACCCGGTCGTCAAGGATGCCGTTCAGGCATGTTTTGTTTACGCGTATGCTCATCAGTCAATTCATCACTTCCTTAGTTCTGGGATGGCCAATTACCCGGTGCTTTAAAATCTGGGAAGGTTACCTTGCAAGGCGGGTGGCTTACATGTGGCGATGATCGTCTAGCTTATTATTATTAATGCAGCACACGATTTCTTCGCCCCTCAACCGGTCAGGAATGCCTCAGTCTTCCTGCTACGCAACATAATGCATGATTGGTCCGACAAGTACTGTCTCCACATTCTACGACATCTCCGTGATGCGGCCGCGCCAAACACTCGCCTCTTGGTCGTCGACAGCCTCATTTTGTACGCATGCGAGGATGACGATAGTGTGAAAGGCATCCCTGGTGCCGAACGTTCTGTTCCGCCCAAGCCTCTGTTACCGAACATGGGACATGTCGCAACCGTCCCGTATCACGGAGACATTCAGGTATATCCTCTGCCTTCACGTCAGGAATATTGCGGTGGGCTGACACAATAAACAGATGATGGAGCTTCTTAACGGGAAAGAGCGCACGCTGAAGCAAATGAAGGAGCTAATGGAGCGGACAGGCTGGAATGTCGTACAAGTTCACCAGTCTCTCGCTTTCAGTGCGGCCAAGGTCATTGGTGTTCCAGCGTAGAGCTGTACGGGCATCTCGCTTAAATTATATGCTATGAGCGGGCCTCAATTTCTGTATGCGCCGCCTGTCATGTAAATACGTCCTTCCGATCGATCGCACACTTAATACACGCCGTGGGCGCGCGCTTATAAAGTATCTCTGGCTAGCGCGTAAGATAGTGCGCAGTGGCACCTTCAAGAGTGTGTTTGCAGCGGCTGAGGAAAAGAATATTAAGTGTACTCTGTATTCGTTGCAGACGGAGCTTAGTTTGAATTATGAGATCGCGGCTCTTTTATAGCCACCAACTTCAGGCGATAAGAAATGGAGACATTTTATAGTTGCTCCCGCCTTGATTATCTGGACTCAGAGCTCAAATGAACGCGAGGTTTGTGGGCTTCCTAGCATAGCTTGTCGCCGGCCTGATCATTCACAATTTGCAGAATGCGTTGGAAGAGCTCAAAGCTCTGTCCAATATCATTCAGGACCCCATCGGCTCGAAGCTTCTCTACAGGCACAGAGCATCAAATTTCCTTCACCTTCAATCTTACCATTGACGCTCCAAAGCTGACGAACCTTCGTGTTATTCAGCGAATCCCAGAAAGTGCGATTTTCGCGCAATGGAAACCTGCATACATATAAGCAGATATTTACGAGGGATTTCAGGCAGTCTCCTGCGGGTGCACAACGAGCTTCGCAGCGCTAATGCCCCTCTTGAGCCTCTCTAAACCTTCAGAGATACCCGCAAGCCCACCAGGCAGCACCTCGATGTTGTTGGGCTGCATGAAAGCGTAAACACAGAACGCCCGCCCAAGGTTCAAATCCAAAACTCACCTTGATTGCGCCACTCTCGAGCAGGCCCGTCAGGTTAGCGTACAGAATTTTGCTAACTTCACGCTGATCAGGCGTGTGAACCCAGGCATGCACATTCGAAATCTCTTTTTCGGACGTGATTTTATCCTTGCCGACTGCCCCCGTAAGAACGATGATAAGCTTGCCGCCCGGTGCGAGGACGTCATACGCAGCGTTCTGCGTCTCTAACTCCGAAATGGCGTCGTATGCGACCTTGACAGGCTTGCTCGTGATCGCCTTGACTGCCGCAGGCAGCGCGGACAGCGGCGCGGCGCGGTCAATGACATGCGTCACACCGAGCGACTTGAGGTACGCCTCGTTGCGAAGCGAGCCTATAGTGATGATAGGCGAGAAGCCAGAGAGCTTCGCAAATTGAATCGCTGCGTATAATATCAGCACCTCATACAGTAGGTGTTGTGGGAGAGAGCGTACCCTGCTGACCGACAGCAGAAGAGCCGCCAATGATGAGGATAGGCTCGTCAGCGTACTTGCCGCGGCCGCCCTCCTCCCAAGGAGCAGTGAGCGCAATGCCACCCGCCTCCTTGGGGTTGTAGAAACCGAGAGCAGCGGTCGCTGCTGCGGCTGGGACCGAAGAAGCCTGGTCCAAGGTCAGGTTCTGCGGGATCTGATGAAGATGGTCAGACGGGCAAGGCATACATATTTGAGGAACGCACTCTGGCGACGAGCTCTGCTGGCATGACGCTATACTGCTGGAATGTGGCGTAGCGATTGCCATAGTCTCCCTGGAAAAGTCTACTGGCCATCAGTGCCTCATAATAATTCGATGTGCCTTATACTTACATCCTGTCACCGACGGAGATGTCGGTCACTCCAGCACCAACCTTCTTAACAATTCCCGCCGCGTCACAACCGAGGATAGCAGGGTACTCGGTGATGAAGATTCCATACGTCTGGACCTTCCACTCGGCGGGATTAAGCGCAGTCGCGTGGATCTCAACGAGGACCTCGTTGGGGCCTGGTTCTTGGATATCCCTCTCCTTGATCGCGAATTGGCCTTTAGCTTGGAGGAGATAAAGAGCCTTCTGGGAAGACATATCAAGGATATTTTAGGTGAAGAGTAGAAGTGGTGGTGCTGAGGCAAGCCAAACGTGCCCATATATATGCGAAGTGTCGAACTACGATGCTCGCAGGTCTCTACGAAGAAGCATCAGGAATGTACATATCTTGGTAACACTATGTGCACCGCAAGAATCGCTGCGTTGCAGTGCCATGTCGTCCTCGCGGCAGCATGCGTAAGATGATTGGTAAGGCTAGCTGCAACCTCGCACTACGCTAACCGTGACGTGATTGGAACATACCGTGTCAGATGCACTTCCATCTCGCATTATCCCGGGGAGCAAAGTGCTATCGCCTTGAACGCCAAACTCACAGCCGAAGAACACGGATAATATTCCTACTCTTCTTGTGAGAAGGTTGAGCCTGGCGCTCCGGTAGTGGAAGTGTCAGAGCGTTGATGATGATATCTGCACACTACGCTTACCCTCACGGCCCGCCTCGGGCCTCGGTAGATGACACTACTACAGCTGCTGACATGAACCAACGCCATCTCAATTGCGTGAAAAGCCTCGGTGCACCCGTTTACAAACTCGCTCAGACACTAGAAATTCGTTCGCGTATTCAATGGCAGTGGGAGAAGACAACCTGGAGCTGCAATCAGTCAATATCAAGCGCTTCAATTCGCACCAACGCCATTATTGATAGCAAAATTGGGCTCTGGAGGCAGCGTACGCACCTTATCTGTGCTAGGAAACTCCCCTCGCCATGTGGGAACGGCTGCTCCTCGCAAACGCTTACCTCGCTAGTCTTTCAGAGCGCACTTGTCTTCCCACCTCGCTGGTTACTGGGCCGAACCATCTAGTGCCTGCAGTGAGCTGAGTGTTGAGCAGCTGCTCGTCGTTGGCAGCGCTTTGCATCCTGTGACACCACTGCCTGGCGTAGCGAAAAATTTATATCCTCATGTAGTATTGCTCGGCGATTTCTTTCGCTTACAGATCATTTTCTCATTCGACGAAAGCTCTCCATGTTCTGCTAGCCGTGATGCTGTGCACGAGCCATGGCGTTCATCTGCTTCAATCAGAATGCGAGTAAGAAATCGTCCAAGGCCATCGTTGTATGGTCGCGCCAACACAAGAGGTGCAGTTCACGTCTATCAAGTACGTTACTAGTCCACAAGTCGTATCAAAAATAAGTCGGAGCCAGCTCAGCCATCGGACAGTTCGTGTTTACCGTGATGCAGTTGAAGTTCACAATAATATACAGTACTTCCTGTACCATTGCAGGGAGATCAAACAGTCTCCTGCGGATGGACAACGAGCTTCAGGGCACTAACACCCTTCTTGAGCCTCTCCACACCTTCGGGGATACCCGCAAGCCCGCCAGACAGCACTTCAATGTTGTTCGGCTATGTAACTCGTGAGCACGGATTCGTTGTCAATGTCTCAACGCAAAAGCTCACTTTGATTGCACCGCTCTCAAGCAGACCTGTCAAGTTAGCATACAGGTTCCTGCCAATCTCATGTTTCCCCGGTGCATGCGGGGAGCCAGCAACAGGCGAGATCTCCTTCTCAGGCGTGATTTTGACCTTGTCAACAGCCCCTGGGAGGACAATCACGAGCCTGCCGCCGGGTGCGAGGACGTCGTACGCGGCGTTCTGCGTCTCTGACTCTGAAATAGCGTCGTATGCGACCTTGATAGGATTGCTCGTGATCTCCTTGACTACCGCGGGTAGGGTAGACAGCGGCGTGCTGCGGTCAATGACATGCGTCGCACCGAGCGACTTAAGGTATGCCTCGTTGTGCAGCGAGCCTGTCGTGATAATGGGTGAGAAGCCGGAGAGCTTCGCGAACTGGATTGCTGCGTATGATATCAGCACCCCACTCCGCAGACAGCGTGAGAGAGAGCGTACCCTGCTGACCGACAGCAGAAGAGCCGCCGATGATGAGGATAGGCTCTCCGGTGTACTTGCCGCGGCCACCCTCCTCCCAGGGCGCGGTGAGAGCGATGCCATCTGCCTCGTTGTGAGAGTAGAGACCTAGAGAAGCGGTAGCGACCGCTGCTGGGATCGCAGAAGCCTGGTCCAAAGTCAGGTTCGATGGGACCTGTAGAGATCGTCAGATAAGCAAGGCGCGCAGAAATGGATAACGTACCTTGGCGACAAGCTCGGCGGGTGCAACAGTATACTGTTGGAACGTGGAATAGCGTGTATTGAATTTTCCTTGGAAGAGCCTATGGACCGTGGGCACTTTATGATAGCTTGAACGCAATATGCCTTGTACTCACACCTTGTCGCCGACGGAGACGTCGGTCACTCCGGCGCCGAGTTTCTTCACAATTCCCGCCGCGTCGACACCGAGGACAATGGGGTACTCGGTGATGAAGAGTCCGAAGGCCTGGATCTTCCACTCAATGGGGTTGAGTGCAGTCGCGTGAATTTCGACGAGAACCTCGCCAGAGCTCGGCTCTTGGATGTCCCTTTCCCTGACCGCGAATTGTCCCTTGGCCTGGAGGAGATATAGAGCCTTCTGAGTAGACATGCTGTGGATGATTTAGGTGAAGATGCAGAAGTGGTGTTGCCGGTGTAGGCCAAATGTGCCCATATATATACACGAACAGACAGGACTGCGGTGTTTGCAATATGCTGCTACCTGGCATGAATAAGCCGTGCGCATATCTCGCCGACCCTCTGCGCGCCGCGAGACATTGCGGTACCTCATTGACCCCAACGTGTAAGCTGATTGATAAGGCAAATCGTCGCAAACCCAGGCCACGTCAATGTGATTTGAAAACGCTGCGCAACTCACATCTTTCAATATCCTGATGAGAACAAACACTGGGTGGTAAGCGCGCTTTTTCTGGCGTAAAATTGGCCAAAAACTGATTGAACAAGACCCCAACTTTCTCCGGTTTTCACCTAAGAAAACCGAAGGCAAAACTCAGTTTTCCGCTAGTTTTACTGTGTTTTAGACCATTTTTGGCTGGTTTCGCACCAGTTTCTCCTCAGTTTGCATCGGCGTAGAATCGAGGAATAACTGGACCTTGTTTAGCCGCTTTTGCCTGAGTCCCCTCACAAGTTTGAACCAAGCTTTGAAATTTGAACTCTGGCCAGCTCCGCATCAATAATGATATTTTCACACGCTGCCCGCGATGGGCGGCTTTCGTAATGTTGCTGACAAGTGCTGTACAAGCGAGTAATGTCGCCGGAAAACGTGGCACATTAGATATACGAGCGTGTTCAAACGTCTCGTCGCCGAAGCTGTTGAATACTTGTGGCAGCTGTCGGTATAGCGGCGTGACGCTGAACTCAGACCAACATCACCTGGACCAGAGGAGATGCCGACCCTGCAATCTAGTGTACTATGCAGAAAGCCAGTCGGAGAGCGCGATTAGATGTTTCGGACATACATGTGCGAACGAACAAGCATGTCCTGTTGCAATGCTTCCGAGGATATGCTCCCTCTAGAGGTAAGCGGCGTCCTCGTTGAGCATGGCTCCTTGAAACTAGACTGCGTGTCCAAGCAACCAAGTCCCTAAGTTGTGCGCGTTCTTCAATCTGTGCTGAAAGAAACATCACGCCTGACTTACGAGCATCATTGTGCCTGGAAAGTACATTACTACTAGTTCCCAAGTCGCACTGGTGTGGCTATTCAATCCCTACGATCAATATCTCGGCTAGGCATCTTTGATTGGCTCCTGCCGCTAAATATCAATAAGAGCCAAGGAAAGTCCGTCTAATATACAGCAGCTCCTTGTGCCATGCTAGGGGGTTTAGGCAGTCTCCTGCGGGTGTACAACGAGCTTCACAGCGCTGACACCCTTCTTGAGCTTCTCTAAACCTTCAGAGATACCCGCAAGCCCACCAGGCAGCACCTCGATGTTGTTGGGCTGCGCGAAGCCGTAAGCACAGGTCGTCATTCAAGGTTCAAATAAAAAACCTGCCTTAATCGCGCCACTCTCGAGCAGGCCCGTCAGGTTAGCGTACAGAATTTTGCTAACTTCACGTTGAACAGGCATGTGTACCGCGGCATGTACATTCGAAATCTCTTTTTCGGACGTGATTTTATCCTTGTCGACTGCTCTGTCAAGAACAATTACGAGCTTGCCACCGGGTGCGAGGACGTCGTACGCAGCGTTTTGCGTCTCTGACTCTGAAACGGCGTCGTACGCGATTTTGACGGGCTTGCTCGTGATCGCCTTGACTGCCGCGGGAAGAGCAGATAGCGGTGCGGTGCGGTCAATGACATGCGTCACACCGAGCGACTTGAGGTACGCCTCATTATGCAGCGAGCCTGTCGTGATGATAAGCGAGAAGCCGGACAGCTTCGCGAATTGAATTGCTGCGCATATAATCAGCACCTCCTACCGTGAATGTCACGAGAGCGGGCATACCCTGCTGACCGACAGCAGAAGAGCCGCCAATTATGAGGATAGGCTCGTCAGCGTATTTGCCGCGGCCA
>NW_006767630.1:3748428-3755061 GCF_000300595.1 Phanerochaete carnosa HHB-10118-sp | reverse complement strand
ATCCTTGCTTCGGGAGAATCCCATCCATCCGTTGTACCAAGAGAGTGGTATCACGCGTGAATATGTGAACAAGTCGTGTTAATAGAGGGGGGATTTGAATCGTCATAGGCGCAGGTTTGTCAGGACGTCTAGCATGGAATTCTTGAAGGAGCTCTTGACAATTGGTCAAGTTCGCCCGTGATTCCCAGGAGCGGCGATTGCCGTGAGGGCTGTTCTTCCAGAGCACCTGATACTCCAGGTTTCCGTTTCGATCACGACGGGAGTCAAGAATGTCTTCAACTTCCTATTCTTCCTCGCCATTTACGAGGTCAGGGACTATCGGTTCTCGTCGTTGTGAGGGGTACGTGGGTTCTTTGAAGGGGCTAAGGAGGCTTTCATTGAAAACGGGGTGTTGTTTTCATTGACGTGGGAGTTCCAATTCATAGGCGGAAGCACCGATTTTGTGTTTGACCTTGAAGGGTCCATATTGCTTATCGTCCAGCTTCTTCATTGGCCTGTCTGTTTGGATGTTTATCCCTTCTAGCCAAACTTTATCCCCCACTTTGTACTCCAGTCTGCTCTTCCTCTTCCTGTTGTAGAAGTGCTTCATGGTTTCCTGTGCTAGACTGATAGCCGCACTAGTGTCTTCACGTACTCAATTCATTCTGTCGACAAACTGTTGGACATTCTCGCTTAGTCCTTCTCACACCGGTTGGGTTCCCTCATAAGGGTGGTACCCTTTATTGACGAAGAACGGAGTATATCCGGTGGACGAATGAACTTTATTGTTATACAAAAAGACCGCGAGTGGCAACCATTCGGCCCAATCTGCTTGTCAGTAGTTGATGAACAATTGGAGGTATTGTTCTATCTCGCGATTGATGCGTTCCGTCTGCCCGTCTGTCTGGGAGTGATACGCGGTCAAAGGATTGGCTTCGATTCTGAGGAATTGGTACAACTCAGAGATGAACTGATTCTTGAATTCAGTTCCTCTGTTGCTTATGATCTTTCGGGATAATCCATGATGTGCGACTACGTTATCTTGGAGTGCCTTTGCCCATCCTTCAGCGTTGAGCTCAATGATGCTTGGTATCGCAATTATCTGTTTAGAGTACATGCAGACGATTACGAGGATAGCGTTGTATCCGAAGGATTCCGGTAGTACGCCTATCTTGTCGACGGAGATTACTTCCCAGGGTCACGAAGGGATTTTGTTTGAGAATAGAAGTCCGGTAGGTCATGTCGTATGAACCTTGGTCTTCTGGCATTTCTCGCACCCTGCCACATACTTCCTGAAATCTTCTCGAATTCGGGGCCACCAGTAGTTACGCGTGACCATTTCATGTGTTTTGTATTGACCAGGATGTCCAGCTAATGGGGTATCATGGTGATGAGCAATGATTTGTTCATGGAGTTTTCTATTTACTGGTACGTAAATACGGTTCTTCTATGTCACGAGTCCGGTACTATCTTTGTCCCAGTCTTTGTCCTTATTCTGTAAAGCTACGATAACTAGCGAATCTCGGTTCTTTTTGTGTTTTTTAATTTCTGCAACCCAGTCCTGGTCGATTCCTTCTAAACTAAATACAGTACTACAAATCAGGGCACGAAAATGTTCTGGTTTTAGTAATACAATATCTGAATTGTCCTCTTTTCCTGCATTGTGCCTTTTTTGGCAAAATAGTCTGTCTGCTTTGCCATTAGATTTACTGGGCTTGTGATGCAACGAGTATTGATATTCAGCCAACTCGGTTACCCATCGGGCTTGCCGCCGGTTAAGCTTCTGTGGTTTCCGGAAGTATTCTAGATTCTTGTGATCTGTCCATATTTCGAACGGATGTATGGCGCCTATGAGATACTGACGCCACTCATCAAGACTAGTCATGATCGCGAGAAGTTCCTTATTGTAAATCTTGTAATTTCTTTCAGCAGCTGTCATGGCTTTCGACAGGTAAGCAACAGGCTTCCATTTGCCATCTTGCTTCTGGGCTAATTCTGCTCCTACGGCAAAGTCCAATGCGTCGCATTCTACTCGGTACGGGTCGTTGTCATTGGGTATGGCTAGCACTGGCGCGGTGCAGAGAGCATTCTTTAGGCTTGTAAAGGCTACTTCTTGTTCGACGGTCCATTCGAAAGTAGCATTGCCTGTTAGCAAACTGAGCGGTTTTGCTATTTTGCCATAATCCCGGATGAACCTTCGGTAGAAGTTGGTGAATTCAAGGAATGCCTGAATATCTCGTTTGCATTCAGGCCGCAGCCAATTGACAACTCCTTCTATCTTGACTGGGTCCATGTGAACAACTCCTTTTCCTACTATCATCCCGAGGTATTCTTTCTCTGCTTTCTCAAACTCGCACTTTTCCGGTTTCAGATAAAGTTTGTATTCCCTTAAGATCTGAAGAACTTGCCGCATGATCTGATGGTGTTCTTTCAGATCTTGAGTGAAGATCATGATGTCGTCTAGATAGACTACCACGTGTCCTTGACTGATGAGATCTCGGAATATATCGTTCATCATGGTTTGGAATGTAGCTGGGAAATTGGTAAGACCAAAACACATGACAAGTGGCTCGAATAGTCCTCAATTCATTAGGAATGCTGCCTTCTCTTCGTTTCCCTCTTTGATGCGGATATTGTTGTATCCCCATCGGACGTCTAGTTTCGTAAAGTACTGCGCCTGCTTCAATTTGTCCACTAGTTCCTGTATCAAAGGAAGTGGGTAGTGGTTTTTAATCGTCAGCTCATTCAGCTTTCAATAATCTTGTACAGATCGAAGTCGTCCATCTTTTTTCTTGACGAAGAAGAACGGAGAAGCCCACGGAGATTTTGATGGTCGGATTCTCCTGGTTCGGAGGTTCTCTTCTATAAACTCATCAAGTTCTTTCTGTTCGTTTACAGAGATAGGATAAACTTTGCAACTGATTGGTTGCGTGCCTGGTGTGAGTTCGATTGCATGGTCCCACGGTCGTTTTTGTGGTAAAGAGTCAAAGTCTTCTTTGCTAAATACATCGGAGTAATCGTGATAGTGACTCGGGACGGTATTTTCAAAGGTCTTGGCTTTGTGTTTCAGGCTTTCTTTGATCGCTAGATCAGTGGCTGTGGTGCAAATACGTGCTGCTCCCGTTGCAAAGTACGTTTCGTGGTCTAGAATGAAGATTCTATCCCCTTCTTCTAGGCGAGCCTCTGGATCGCTGGGCTCTTCCTGATCGGCATCAATATCAATTAATCGGGTGGCATATTTGCAGGTAATTGGGCACCGATCAAACTGAATGACTTGTTCCTGCCAATCGATAGATGGGTTGTGAATCTGTAACCACTCATATCCAAGGAAGATTGGAGTCTTCCCTAGATTGGTAACAGCAAACGGAAGCCGTTCAACGTGGTCCTGAATTTCCACCCTTAATTCAACAAAGTCGGTGATCGCTCCGCCGGCATTATGCGTTCTGTCCATGTTATAGACAGGGATCAGTGATGGCAGTTTCTTTGTGGCGACGTTGTTATCGCGGACAAACTGCGCATCAATAGAAGATCCAGTGCATCCTGTGTCTAATAACACTTTGACTGATAAGTGTTGCTGCGTGTCCAGGGTGGTTATAATCATGGGGACGTCCATCTGTGTCCCCTTCCTTCCTCGGATGAATCGAGGCTGCTTTCGTAATTCATTCAAGAAGTCTATAGCTTCTTCTTCTTCCATTTGCCTGATTTGGTTCATACAGGCTTCAGAGGCATCAACACTCTTCTTTGAGTGTACCCATTCAGTTAACAATCTAAGCGCTGAGGCTTCTTTGCTGATTATCCATTGGCAGATCCAAGCTGCCGTCCAAGGTGTGTGGCGCTGCCACTGCGTAGATTTGGTCTGATGTTCTGGTGTAGGCAATAATTTTTTATTCGGGGGAATTAAGCAAGAGGGTTGTGCCTCTCTGCGCCGCTCTGCGGACGCCCCTTTTTCTGGTATATACATGGGTACACCAAACCAGGAACACAGATAGTTTGTAAAGTTACGCTCGATCAACTCGGCTACGCACCCAGCTGACCGCTTGCAAAACCCTTCATGGCTGCACGAATTTCTTCACGAATTGCCGCCTTCCAGTCAAATGGTTCTGCCGTCGCGGCAGGAGCTTTGTTAAGCAACACGAGTGGTGTGAATGCATTGGTAGTAGGAACTACCGGGGTTTCCGCTGCCCGTCCTTGCTGGGCTTGTTGTCGATTAGGGCAGTTGTGCGAAAGATGACCCTTTTCTCCACATCGGAAGCAAAGGCCTAGGCATCGTGCCTGGTCTAGCTCCATTGGCTGGCCTCTGCTGCCAAATGTGACACCTGTCCCATCGCAGCGTGTCTGAACCGGGGCGTTTGCAGTTGGCGCGGCCATCGTAGTCTGTGCTTGTGGTGCACCTTGTGTCTGCTGCTGCCGAGGCTGGAATTGTCCTTGCCGCTGGGATTGTGGGTTTCTCCGTCGGTACTGCTGCTGGTTTAGGTCGATGCGCGCGACCCGTAGCTTGTAGAGCGCATATGTGGTGGGTAGTTCTTCTGATGAATTGTACAGAAGCCGAATGATGTCAGCCCGGAGTGCTTTTTCTAAAAGTGACTTGAGTTCCTGGAAATGCGCTTCAAAGTCGTGAATATTCGCCTGGAAGGCGCACAACTCAAACTTCGAGAAGAACTCCTGCGCTGACAGTGTTCCCATCTGCATTGCTTGGAGCCGATCGTATGCTTCGGCTTGCTCATTGATTAAGAAATGCCTGTCTAGGTCTTCCCATAGTGCCTTCGTGGTCTGTATCACGGCGTTCTCATCTGTGTCGTACTTTTTCATGAACGTGGCGATGTATTCGCCCGCATGTCCCCCTTTCATGTAAGACAGGATCATGAAGACCCTGTCAAACTGTTCTGGTAGCTGCTTCCTTTGCGTGACTACGTACAATTTCATCTGTGTCTTCCAAGCAATGTACTTGGATTTTGTGCCATCAAAGGCATCGGGCTTCATTGCGCTTCCATTTAGGAATGCGGCACTGTCTTGATTCTCGGCCATCGCACCGGGATCAGATGGGGACGAGGGTAGAGTGGGAGAATGACGAGAAGGTGGATTCGAGGCTTCAGAATCTTCTACTGCTTCTTCCATGGGGTTTGGTGGGCCCTCTGGTGGTGCTTCGGATTCTCCGAGGGCGATTGAGCAGAGATGGTCAGTGACTGATTCGAGAGTGTCTCGTCTGGTTCTGGGTTCTGAACCAGATGCTATGGGTTGCAGGACTGCGAGAGATTCTGAGGGTACTCCTGTGGGAACTCTTTGTAGCAGTTCTCCACGTAGTCCTTCCCTACACTGAGGACAACGATTGCTATTATCCGGAGAGTGTGGGCACGGTTGTTGTGCGCAGTACCGTACGTTATTGCCACGTATGTAGATGGATCTTCCCTCTAGTTCTTGATGTGTATGTCCTCTACAATCGCAAGAAGGCGTGGTCATAGGGTGTCGGGTCCGTGGAGCTAGTTGCAGCAAACCCCGGGACTAATCGTGTTGTAACGACCAGATCAGGGGTAGAATTTGCCAAAGATGGAAATTTCCAAATAAGAACCGAAACGCTAATTGTAATACAGTTCTAAAGATACTGTAGCAGCCCAAAGAGCAATTGTGTTTCTTCGGTCCAACGCTCTCAAAGGGATCGTCAATCTAACTGCTACCGCTTTTCCAACACCCGGTCGCAACCGGTTGCCACGTCGTACTCAGGAATATCCGCTTGCACTGCGCAAAGCGTTTAACACCACCTATGGTAGGGCAGTGTACGATTCTAATTGGACGGAGCTCTGTTTAGCCGCCTAAGGGCTAGTGATTACAGAGGTGACTTCGGGGATGTGGTATGGTAAAAGGTTGTGCAAATGCACAGAGAAGGGTTCCAGGGGTCTGGGTCTTGATGTGGTAGAGTTCGGTAGGGTTAGGATTTAGGGTGAGAGTCGGATGTGCGTATAGGGTGGATCATCGTGTGGAGATGGGTGATGGTTGGTGTGGGAGTGACGAGGATCGTCGTAGGGCAGTTGGTGGAGACTCGAGCTAATGTCAGCAACTAACAATCCAACTGGACTGAGCTACGACAATGCTGAGGAGACAGACGAGAGGAATGTGAGTGAGAAAAGACCAGCTCGAGTCTGGCTTGTTATTGAGCAATACGAGCTCCTTATATACATGTCAGACTGAATATCTAGAATATCCTACGAATATACAGAGGTGTATGGAAAGTGAAAGAATACTATAGAATCCGGGAGAACCATCTGGATTGTGTAATATTCATGACACGGGGCAGCGCCGAGAGCTCGCCTGAAGGTTTTTTCTCGCAGTAATAAGGATTTTGAATGGCTCCTTATCAAGGATTACTATACTATTACGCAGATGCCCTCAAAGTAAGAAACCATTTTCTTATCCCTGTCTTACTCGCTCCAGGGGCCCCTCGCCTTATATACCTTTCGACGGCCCCTATTTCGTCATTCTCCTTGATTGGGCCCAATCGCTGCTTCCGCTCTCCTTTGCTTACGCCGCGCGCAGCGCGGCTATGTTGCAGCCTGAAATCGAAAAATTTTGAGCTTAAATTTCCCGCTCGCAGAACCACATCCACGAGGACAGCAGTCGCGGAGCGCAGCGCAGCGGCCTCTTGTTAAATAGTAAGGATGT
>NW_006767630.1:3735237-3748408 GCF_000300595.1 Phanerochaete carnosa HHB-10118-sp | reverse complement strand
TAGGGCAGTGTACGGATCCTAATGGACGGAGCTCTGTCTAGCCGCCTAAGGGCTAGTGATTACAGAGGTGACTTCGGGGATGTGGTATGGTAAAAGGTTGTGCAAATGCACAGAGAAGGGTTCCAGGGGTCCGGGTCTGATGCGGTAGAGTTCGGTAGGGTTAGGATTTAGGGTGAGAGTCGGATGTGCTTATAGGGTGGATCGTCGTGTGGAGATGGGTGATGGTTGGTGTGGGAGTGACGAGGATTGTCGTAGGGCAGTTGGTGGAGACTCGAGCTAATGTCAGCAACTAACAATCCAACTGGACTGAGCTACGACAAAGCTGAGGAGACAGACAAGAGGAATGTGAGTGAGAAAAGACCAGCTCGAGTCTGGCTTGTTATTGAGCAATACGAGCTCCTTATATACATGTCAGACTGAATATCTAGAATATCCTACGAATATACGGAGGTGTATGGAAAGTGAAAGAATACTATAGAATCCGGGAGAACCATCTGGATTGTGTAATATTCATGACACGGGGCAGCGCCGAGAGCTCGCCTGAAGGTTTTTTCTCGCAGTAATAAGGATTTTGAATGGCTCCTTATCAAGGATTAAATAGTAAGGATGCGTCAAGGTGAAAGGCACTTTCCCGCGTAATTAGTCAAATCTGGTTAAACAAGTTTCTCCAGTTACTTGAGAAAAGTCAGAGACGGAACCTCACGTTTTAGGCCGGTTTTGTACCCAACTTTTACCTCAATATGCCGTGGAAGCATTTATGGTTATTTAACAATTTTTGGATGGATTTCCACCAAAACAAACCGCGCTTACATGCTTTGTTCATTGACCTCTCTGGCATCCTTTACGCAGGCTCACACCCGTTTCGCATATTCACCGCCTCTCGCCGTCTCGTACCGCCCAATGGCTATCAGACATCATTAAACAAACGGTACCGCTCAAATTCTGTGGCAGCGCAAGCGCAGAGGGACGAAATGGGCTCGAAGGCAAGCTCTATTGCGTGGGTGTTGAATCACACTATATTACCGAGGTCAGGAGAGCCTTTTGGCCTGCTCTGGTCATCGCATCCCTGAGCATCCTTCAGAAGGTGCGCCTGTGCTTGACCCTCAGCGGAGAGCGACATGACGAGCAACCAGCAGATGGAGAGCACAGCTCAGCTGTCATCGGCTCCACGACGTACGATCGCCCGTACGCTGTCTCCCACCCAAAGCAAAGCCTCGAATGAATTATTATCTCTCTACCCCAGACTGCTTACCGCATCCCCGTCAATGGCCATTCCAGGCACGTTTTAACTACCATACATGCTCTGCTCATGGCCTCAGTCGCGGTAACACCCAACGAATACGGCACCTCTCGCCCCAGATTTGTTAGGAATGACACGACTGTCGATAGCATTGGAGTGGACGAGCTATTTTCGGGAAGATTGCGATTACAAGGGGCAGCACCAAGATGGGCGCGGTCGCGCTGGGGCTTTGCTAGGTGTTAGGTAAGTGTTCTATTTAGTTCCATTTACTCTGCGGATAATAGAAGCTCACGGGTCGTGCAATGCACACAGGCATATACCGTTTCGAGATGAGATCTATGAGCGTCGGCCTGGCGTTCTCAAAGGCGAAGCACACGTTCATAGAGAGGTCGTTTGGAACATTCTAAGCCTACGAATCTTGGAAGCGGAAAAAGCGGAGTAACGGAGGTACGTTCGATTGCAATGACATTTCTAGTCTTTCTAACGCGCCGAATCCAGTGTGATTCAGGCAAGGTTGGGTGTAAACGAAGCCAATTACCAGTCATCGCCATGCGGTGTCGATATAAGGTTCTGTACACGTCCAGAGGCTGCTTTCCCACAGTCAAGCGCCGTCTTCAGGAAGTACAAAAGCACCGGCTTGAGATACACATTGCATGGGACGTAGGTACAGGAGATCGTGCATCAGACGGACTCAGTGCCTTTGTGACGATATGCGAATACCGGTTCGCTGAGGTGGATGTATGGTCTTCCAGCTCGGTCGCGGCGCTTTCGATCTAGAAGAGAACACCAGCCAGAAGAAGCTGTACCGGGCTGTGCACCTCGAGGGCACGGTGAGGACGTCACGCTTTACGAGTCTGGATTATAAAGGTACGTGACGCTCTATCGCTCTCCTCAGACATCTCACCATGCCAAAGGACCCTCCTCCTCAACCAAGCGAAGTCTACGCGTCATGCCTACGCACAGTTGGGCAAGGCTACGCACTGTGGCATCCGGAGCCGCATACCTCCGGCGAGGTGCAAATCGCCGACGTGGGGCACATAGTCGACGGCGCGTTCATCCGGCTGTTCAACGTTCTTGACAGCGATCAGAAGTTTTTTGGATTTCTCAATAAACCTGTACCCAACCCGGATGTGCTGCCGGAGGGCGCCACGCAGTCGCGCGACGTGCGCAATAGGGTACTCATTCCGGGATCGTATCGCAGCGATGGTGTGGAGGAAACTTCAGGCAGTCTTCATGCCGAGGCGTAAGTGCAGCTGTAATGAGAAACGAGCTTTCATCTCACGTTCCTGCAGATATGGCCCGGGCGGCGCAGGCAGCGGCGGCTTGGAAGCTGGCTTTGCCTGCAAGCGGGATCAAGGGGCTGTCCTGGTCCTGAATTCTGCCGCAAAGAAAGAGATCATTCTCGACAACTACCGCCTCCGCCGCTATATCCGTGACCATCATACGACATGGTGCCAGAATATCAGCCATCATAAAGACGGGCCGGGTCTAGTAGTCCAGCCGGAGAATGTCATCTTCGTCTACGGCTGGGTTAAGACGTCGCCGAATTGGAAAGCGACGACGTTCTGCAACTCAAAGACAAGGTACTTCGCGTCTGTCGACGTCCAGGTTGGGCCCCATTTCAGCGCGGGCGGCGACTACCACAGGGCCAATATCGTCTCAGGCCCGCAGCTCACTAGAACTGGGACCTCGTATCCTTCAGCTACTCAGACGGAGCCTCAGGATCAGTGTGTCTTCCTCAGCGGATACACGGTGAAATGGAGGTTAGGCATCTTCCCGCGGCTGCGGGCAGCGGCAGGGTACCACCAACTTCCGGACGACCGCGATGGAAGAAGCGGCGACGGGGGAGAGGGAGTGGCCACAATAGATGTCCCCGATGAGGACGAGTTCATGGACGACATTGAGAGCGTAAGTCTGGTTCTAATGTTCATGAATGCTGATACTCAAGAACGATCTTATGATTGTAGTGTACTGCCCAAGGGCCTCTGAATGACTTACTTGAGTATATTCTGGAGGCAAGTAGTTCTGTCGCTCGCGGGAAGCCTTTCCTGACCTTGCGTCTTAGGTTTCTGATGCGGAAGTGGCCATTGGGTCGGACGAAGATATTGAAAGTATCCTTCTGGTAAGTAGTCGCTCTGCCCACGCACCCTTTCAGTTGTGATTGATAGCATCGCTACAGGACCAGCCCTGGCCAGAAGATATGGCGTCATACTTGCGGCAGACGCGTCCTACAATCGAGATTCAAGAAGGCAGTAAGTTACACGGATTATGGCATCGCTGAAACGAGCTCATTGTATTCTGTCTCCCACAGTGGGAATGATTTCGCTTCTGGAGAAAGTTCAACGGGAACGGGAACGTCAGTTTCACAACCATGACCCTTCCGAGTCAGACAAGGCAGAGTATCCCGACATTGGCACCAAAGAAGCGGGAACGCTGGGCGATGGGCGCGTTTTGTTTGGTCCCTCTCAGACTAAGGCTCGCACTGTGGACTGGAAACACTTGAAACTGGAGCACAAGGATGTGGAGAATGGCGCCATAACGTACGTCTCGATGTGCCCGAGTGGCAAGCTACTCGCGGCAGCCTGGGACGACATCACCATCACGGTCTGGAGGCTTCAGGATGGCCTCACCGTTCAACATCTCGGGGTCGAAGGGCACGAGGATACGATTTGGTCAATCGCCTTCTCTCCCGATAGCAAACACATTGTCTCGGGATCCGCCGACGCACTTGCTCTCGTTTGGGACGTCGGGACTGGAGACATCGTACATCGTTTGGAGGGTCCATACACAGGACGTCATGGCGGTTGCATACTCCCTTGACGGAGCCCTGATCGCCACCGGCTCCTCGGACCACTCCCTCAGGATCTGGGGTGCTCTCAGCGGAGCTCTACTCTACTCCTTCGAAGACCTCGGGTCGGACATCAAACGCGTCGTCTTCTCGCCTGACGGCTCTCGTCTTGCTGCGTGTTCAGACGTCTCTGTGACGGTCTGGGACCCACGTGAAGGTGCCCGCATTGCCACGTTGCCTGAGCACAACAGCGCAATCTGGTGCATGGCATTCTCACCCAACAGCGACCGTATCGTGACGGGGTCCGAGGACAGCAGCGCGCGCGTATGGGACGCGAGCAGCGGCGAGGTGCTGGTGGAGCTGCACGAGCACACGAGCTCGGTCTGTTCGGCAGCGTTCTCACCTGACGGGAGCGAGGTCGCGACGGCGTCGCAGGATGGCATCGTCGTCACGTGCAACTCGTGGACGGGCGAGCGGCGCTTCATGTTGGGAGATGACGTCGATACCGCCGTCGAGGCTGTGGCGTACTCGTCCAAGAACGATTTCATCGCCGCCGGAGCGGCGGACGGGCGCGTGCGCGTGTGGAACTCAAAGTCTGGTTCATTCTTTGCGGAGTTCCAGGGACACGAGGGAGAGGTGAAGAATGTGATGTTTGCGCCTAACGGCTGGGATCTTCTGTCCTATGCGGAAGATGGGAGCGTACGAAGCTGGAGCGTTCTTGACGCTTTGCGGCTGTCTTAGTAGAGCATTAAATTTCGTGTCGCTATTTTCCTCTGTCGCTTTGCGCAGTCTAGTTGCCCAGTCAGCTTTCTCATTGTTGAGTTGATTCTCGTGTATGCTCACGAACTATAGTCCGAAGAGGAACTGAGTGCCGCGAGCATATGAGTGCTTTCGGAATCATCAGGCCCAGTGAAATATGCTGACTCATCTCCAGTGGCGATGCAGAGAAAGAAGGTCTGGGACGGTCAGTCTAGGAGGCACTAACCGTCTGCCCGGTGCGACATAGTCATTCCCAGATTTCTTGGTATCTTGCGTAAAGTCCGCAATGCGGTGCTTATGTAGGCGCCAGCGGCCTACTACGTTTCGTACAACATTTTCGTCCTCACGTTGCTTCTTGGAGCGCGACGGCCATTATTGTTCGCTTGCGCTCGAAATACCCGCGACAACAGTGTGAAGGCTGATTTCCAGGCACATCCAGTCATTCTCCTCTGACATTCGCGTACTATGTTGGTATTTTTTTCCACTTGGGCCAATTTACATGCTGAACAACGCCGCGCCTCTTCCTTTGGATAGCTAGCTATTCTTGGAGTATTGCTCGACAGCTTAGCCACCATGGAAAGATATTCATGCGGCGTAAATCATTGTATGGATTCTGCTGTACCTTCCGCCGATAATATATGGAGGCAATGGTTGGCATGGTGTGAGTCAAATTCAACGAGATTGCCTCAGGCTGGTCGATTGACTGATCACATTCCTTCAGGTGACCATTCTGGCCCTTTCCCCGCATTTGAAAGCTCTTGGGAGCAGCTCCCCCCAGAACTGCACTACCGTATCTACGGTTTTCTGGCAAACTCCGATATCAGAGCCGATATCTCACGACTCTCCCTAGTCTCGCATGCATGGTCCCGGCAGTTTCGTCCTCGTCTCTTTACCTCCCTTAAGCTAAATAGCGGAGAAGACTGCCATATACTCTATGGTATACTGCGATCTCCATTGTCAGCGTGGCTCGCCGAGCACGTCACTAAGTTGAGATTCGGCGATACTTGCTTCCCGGACCCTCATCTCTGGATGACACTTGTTCGCCTCTTGCCGGCATGTCGCGGGATTGACACGAGATACCAGCGACAGTTCACGCCTAACATAATCCCTAGACGCATATCATATAGCGCAGAGCTGAAGAGCTCGTTACGGAACATCACTACCCTGAAGTTAGATAATTGCGAGTTTCCGTCACTCCGTATCTTACTCCGCACACTAGGAGATATCACCTTCTTAGAGGCCGTCCATTTTCGGAACGTTACATGGTCAGGCGACCCCCTCTTGACAATCGACATTGCGAGCAATATCTCTAATGGCACCTTTCGCCACGTCCGTTCGATCATATTGTGGTATTGCACAAGCGGCGTAGCGGTTCCCGCTTGGATTCTGGCTGCCGCAGGAACGCGACACTCGTTTTCCAGACGTCAAACTATAGATCTGGCGGTCCCTGCGGAGACATGGGCCATCATCAAGTTTATGCGGATGTTTTTCTGCGACATAACCCTTCGAGACTCGCTGTTCCATGTCACAGAAGCAACTCCAGGTGAATTTTGTTCATCATACCGCTGGTTCGTCGTACTCATGAGATACTCTCAAGATAATTACAAGTTTATTGGTTCTCTACGGGCTGGGCCTTCATCTAATGGCATATTAAGAACATGCGCTTACATCTCAGTCCAAATTGTGCGCGCGGGAACTACACCTTCTAGCAACGGCGCTGGTAACGAGACTTGGTCTGTTAGCGACATCGCCCTTGCCGACTCAGGCGACGAGTTGCAATTCGACTATTTCTATCATGATTCCTGCGACTGGTCTGCGGTCACCTCCCTTCTGCCCGTTCTCCCACGGCTGCACCAGTTCCAGGTACTTTGCGGGAAAGGCTATTCAGAGGCGCACTTTCATGCTCTCTCTGCCAAGGTCATGGAGGCCGTGAATATCCATCCGACCGTTACCGTTCAATACGATCCCAGCATGCCAGACGGGAGGTTCTTGCAGCCAACGTTTTTCGATCTAGATGAAGCAGATCTGATGGCAGCACAATAATAGGTACGCACCTTACAGTGCAGTCATCTCACGCTGTGCTGAGCATTGTCTTCGTGCAGGGGCGACGAGTCAAAGGTTTGAGGGAACGTGACAGAAGTAGAGTGGCTTGTCAGCGTCACACATTTTCGTGAATATGCTGTCTACGAAAGCTATCATACTTTGGAGCACACGAGACCTTGGCCAACTTCTAGCATATAATGAGAATTCTTGTTTTGGCATTCAAATGCGAGGGCTAGTATAATTTTTAGCTTTTTGTCCTGCCTTAGACGGCAGCGAAGAAACACAGGGCTATTGGTGCGCTAACAATATCAACTGAAGGAGTTTCTTGGGGCCGGGCAACAAAGTTGAGTGCGCCCGCTCCCCTCTTCAGTCTCTGCAGACCTTCAGGGATTCCCGCAAGACCGTTTGGAAACACCTCTAACCTCGTAGGCCATGTTATAGCACGCGTCAGCAGCTCCTCACACATTTAGAGCAAAATCATGACAAACTCTGATTTCCCCGGCTTCGACTATCTGGGTGAGATGTGCGTACAGACTCCCACAGACCTCCTGCTGGGCCGGCAGCTGGACATCTGCGAGCAACTGTGCAATGTACTTATCGCCTTTCGCAAGCTTCGTCTCGTCTATGGCAGGCTTCCTGACAACGACGAGTTGTCCGCTGGGCGCGACTACGTCATAGAGCGCATTCTGTGTGTCTGGGACGGCAATCGCGTCGTAGCCGTACTTGACGGGTTTGTTTGTGATCTGCATGATGTGTGCAGGGAGTTCTGACAAAGTCAGGGTCCGGTCGATGACATGCATTGCACCGAGGGACTTGATGTACTCTTCGTTGCTCAACGAAGCAGTCGTGATGATGGGAGAGAATCCAGATATCTCTGCAAACTCTATCTCTATGAGAAACATTAACGTCAGCACACATGGAGGTGAGCTGAATGAAACAAATTTACCATGTTGACCGACGCCTGAAGCACCACCCAGGATGACAATGGGCTCGCCGGCATACTTGCCTCCCCCGCCTTCTTCCCAGGGTGGAGTCAGGCCAATACCGCCATGAGGTTTCTGCTTCTTGTCGTACAGCCCAAGAGCGGCGGTCGCCACAGTTATAGGGATGGTGGCAGCTTGATCCAGGGTGATATTCGAAGGGGTCTAAGGGTATCGAGAAAACGATCAGCGTGAGCATTGCTGCAGGAACGGTGGCGGTACAAACTTTCGCGGCGAATTCTGCGTTCATAACGACGTACTGCTGGAATGTGGTCACTACCGGATCGATAAATGTTGCGGCATGCATGCTTTCGTATACGTCAGTGAATGGCA
Organism: Phanerochaete carnosa HHB-10118-sp; assembly: GCF_000300595.1. NCBI lineage: Eukaryota > Fungi > Basidiomycota > Agaricomycetes > Polyporales > Phanerochaetaceae > Phanerochaete > Phanerochaete carnosa. The sequence goes on along the minus strand of NW_006767630.1, from coordinate 3,740,265 downwards.
TTCACACGAAAGTTTTGAAGCGCGCTTGCACTTTGTCGCCAACTGCGAGTTCTGTGATACCTTCCCCAAGCTTCTTGACGACACCCGTGGCGTCGAAGCCTAGGACAGCGGGCCACTTTCTGACAAGGCGGCCCGACTCTGCCATCTTCCAGTCCGCGGGGTTCAGAGCCGTTGCGTGAAGCTCAATCAGAACGCATCCAGGGCCAGGCTATAGGACATCCTTGACGTCGATGACGAACTTACCACCAGGTTCCGCGAGCTTTCCTGTGAGTAGAAGAACTTTCTGTTGCATGGGAAGTGGCTTGTAAGTTGACTATATGGCGATACCTTCGATATCTCTGGCTCTTATGTCGACGGTGATGGCGGTAACATCACAACGGGCCAATGATCAGGTATCGCGTACGCGATCCTTCCGCGCGCAGTCCGCTGTGCATGCGAGCCGTGCATGATTTGCACCCACACCATCATGGTTTTTGCTTGCCATCAGAATCCTATCCGTAATCTCTGTGAGTTGTGCGAATCATTTTCGAGGCTGCCTGGGGTTAACTCTTGAATACTCAGTCAGCGCATCACGACAAGTGTCGAGCAATCATGCCGGTGGCTGCTTTGCGTCTTATTGACCCACGTACTCAATTGGTTGCCATTTTTCGAATAGGCTCAGCTGGGATGACTCACCGAGGCTGGACAGGACAGTTAAGCTCCGCGCCGAAGGCATTGTGGCTTTGCCGAGTCGCTACGCAGAAGAGTTCGCCAGGGGAGATATCAGAGTAGACGTTGCTAGCCTAGCGTGGGAGCAATCTAGGGATGCGGGGGAACCAGAAGCTAAAAGGTAGCATCGCTACGCCTTTGTGGCGTTGCGCAGCCGCTGGACGTCGGGCATACCACTCCGCGACCAACCGTGCCGATCAGGCTTGAGTAGGAGCATCAGTTCCAGCCAGCCAGCATTATGCTGTTTAATGGACCACTATAATCGCGATCAAACTCCATATTGGACAAGTTACTATGGAGTCTCTTGGGGACGAACGACGAGCTTCAACGCGCTGACGCCACTCTTAAGCGTATCCAAAGCACCAGGTATCCCTGCCAGTCCACTAGAGACGATCTTAATCCTGTTAGGCTGTGTAGATCTGTATTAATACAGCTGCGCAACAGAGCTTGACGTATGATGTGCCCCACCTTAATCTCGCCCCTCTCGAGCAGCCCCGTCATGTTTGCATACAAAGCCAGTCCACACGGCCGTGCCGATGGGTACTGTACGTCAGCAAACACCCAAGCGATGTGTTTCTCTCCACCCTCAAGCTTCTCTTTCGCAATACGTTTATGCGTGACGATGAGTAGGTCTCCGCCGGGTGCGACAACATCGCACATTGCGTTTTGCGTCTCAGCCGTCGAGATTGCGTCTGCGCCATACACGATCGGCTTCTCCGTGATCGCGTGCACCGCGGAAGGTAAAGAGGATAGTGGGATAGTGCGGTCGATGATGTGCGTCGCGCCAAGCGATTTGAGATACTCTTCGTTATGCCTCGACGCCGTCGTGATGATGGGCGAGAACCCGGAAATCTTGGCGAACTGGATCACTGCGTCGCGCGCTAGTACCTTTTTCGTGATAAAGCACGGAGATGAACTGACAAAATTGCCCCACAGAGGTGGAGCCTGCATTGATGACGATAGGCTCATCGGCGTACTTGCCTCGTCCACCCTTCTCCCAAGGCGGAGTCAAACCGAGGCCGCCATGGGGCGAGCGCTTGCTATCGTACAAGCCTAAAGCTGCGGTTGCTAGCACGAGTGGGATCGTTGAGGCCTCGTCCAAGGAAATGTTATCAGGAACCTACGCGCATCAATTGAGAGGTGTTCAGCGCATAGCAGGCGCAGATAAAACATACCTTTGCAACAAAGTCTGCCTTGATAGCAGCATACTGCAAGAACGTCGAGATCTTCGGCTCCACCATGGTACCAGCGTGCATTCTGAAAGCAATCAGCACATTGATCAAGCATGAATATATAGAAGCACGTACACTCGATCTCCGACCTCGATATTCGCAACGCCCTCGCCGACCTTTATGACGACACCCGCACCATCAAGCCCAAAGATTGCAGGCCACTTGGGGACGAACAACCCCCGCTCACGCATGAACCAGTCTATCGGGTTCAGCCCGACGGCCTGCAGCTCAACGAGGACCTCCCCGGGACCGAGCTCGGGTACATCGATGAGTTCGACGGAGTAAGTCCCCTGGATATTCGAACAGAAGAGTGTCTTCTGCTGCTTGCTTGTCATAGCCTGGAATCGTCAGGGAACGTATGTCGCGATGCATCCATATTCCGAGTCTGGCGGGCTTAATATGACATCGTCGGCGTCGCCTGCGGAATAAGCGCCGTAGCCCAAACACGAGATAAATCGATAAACGTTAAACCTTTGTGTAGATATAGGTCTAAAACTCATATCTGGAAATATTACGTGTGCGCTTATGAATTTATCCAAAACGGTCACCTTTTTTGTAAGAAAACGGGCGTAGAGAACAGACGATCGCTACGAGAATTGTGTAGCTTGATTTTGCTGCAGATAATGGCACCATTTCTTTCTGGTAAAAAAGCTCAGGCCTATTTGCGAAAAATATTAAATATATTTTAGGCCTCTATCCAACCAAAGAGGAAAGCTTTTGTCCCGTGAAAGTAAACTAGAGCTTACTGACAGCGCCCCATAGTCAAGCACAAGATTAAGCATCATGATATGAAGATGCTGCGAACCTACAACCTAGTCCCGGAGGTCTCGGCTCCTCTGGTATGACAAAGCCTCTTCGCAGTGTATCCGCACCCGCTTGTACAAGTTGACCATCTCCGGAGAAAACTCGGCTTATCTGACCGAGTGCGTACGCGGCTGTCGGCTTTTACGTTCGCAGTCACGTATAGCGTACGTGAGCGCGACGCAGCGCTTCATGATTATGGTGATATTGGAAAGTACAGGCTTCGGCTGGGCTATAGGCTAGCTGTCAGTACAAGATACTGTACTCTCATACAAGCGCATAAACTCGCGGGTGAACTCAACACTCCTCTGCGTCGTGCTCTCGACGCCTCTATCCCCCATTCGCAAGATCAAGCTGAACCCACGCGTCGACTTCGCCTAATATACTTCGGTTTCGTCTTTGACGAGGTTGAGGGCGTCATGGTCGGAGGTTAAGGGAGGTCCCGCGCTTACGCCTGAAAAGGAACAATATTACATAACGCCAAATGACGCTTTGTGATTGGCTGGCAGGATGTGCCGGGCTCTTGCGCACAACCTCACGTACTACAGGCCATTCAAAGACAGCCACCCAACCTCGGGCTATTAGCGATGTTGGCTGAGTAACATACTAGTAAATTCCGACCTTGGCGAGTGGGAACGATCGCCGTGTTTATACCGATGAGTTCTCTGCTCTCGTTATGGCGTCTCCCGGGCCGTCTTCCGCGATGCTCGATTCTCACCTCTTCTGCTGTGCACACACGCAATACTCATGACGTGATGGCGAAGCAATATATTTCGGTGGGTTGCTCTTTTTCCGCGCGGCCTGGGACATGGGCACCTCGTTTCCGTCGCGAGCCCAGCGGCGCGACTCCGTCGTGCAGCGGCCTTGCTCTGGGTCTTCCCGAGAAGCACCGTCCATAAACGAATGCACAGTCTATCCGCGTATCCCTATTCTACAGCTCACGGGTAGCATGTTGATCGCATATCATCAGCAGACCTTCAGAGACAGGAGCACGCTTCATTCGCGACGATACTGCAGCGGCGTTTTGGCTAGCATGGCTACCGCATGCTTTTCACGTACGTTTTATACGGCTTTCATGGTCCATGATGTGGTTCCGCCCCGTTCCAAGGTACATATAGCCTGCACTGCGGTCGGCGAGGCCCGCATATCTTCAGCTGTAGAGCAGCTCATCTAGCAGAAATGAGCGCCAGCGCGAACCCCACGATATCGAGAGACGACACCGTCACCATTGCGTACGTCCTACATCCTTTTCATGAAATACCCAGCTAAACTCTTAGTAGCATCATGGGCGCGACTGGCTCGGGAAAATCGACGGTAAGGTGCACTCTTTGAGGCGTGCCTCTCCTCAAACTCCTTGTCTGGAAAGTTTGTCAACCGTGCCAGCAACTCACGCCTTGAAGAGAGTGGAAGCCTGGAGTCGTGCACCGACAATGTCGTGGTCGCCGAGCCTTTCCTACTAGATGGAAAGGTGGTAACCCTCATCGATACCCCCGGCTTTGACGACACCACCAAGACTGAAGCCGAAGTCCTCGGTCTCATTTCTGCTTTTCTCTCGGCGACGTGCGTGCACTGCTATATCTCTCTCCGGTTTACATTTGACATGCTTGCGTAGGTACAAACAGGGTAGAACGCTCAACGGCGTCATCTACATGCAGAACATCACTATCCACCGCATGGGCGGCATGGCGCGCAAGAACTTTCGACTCTTCCGGAAGCTCTGCGGCGACGCCACGCTCAAAAACGTCCTCATCGCTACGAATATGTGGAGCGACGTCAACCCTACTCTCGCCGCACAGCGCGAACGAGAAATGGCAGAGAAAGATATCTTTTTCAAGTCCGCTATCGAAAAGGGTGCGCGCATGGTGCGACACGACAATACGGTCGAATCCGCTCACCGCATAATCCGCGAAATCATGGGCTTCACGCCTGCGCCACTGCAGATCCAACGCGAGACGGTGGACGAAAACAAGCCGCTTCCGGAGACGGACGCGGGACAGGACGTCAAGGCGGGGCTCGAGGAGCAACTGACGCGGTACAAGACCGAGGTCGCTGAGTTGCGCGGAACCATACAGGAGCTCCTCCAAGCCAAGGACGACAAACACCGCGAGGACCTCCAGGAGCTGCGCGAGGCGATGCGCGATCTGCAAGGCCAGCTCACCAAGGTGCAAGCAGAGGCGCACCGCTTGCGCGAGGAGCACGAGGCCAGCCGACGGGAGTACGAGGAGAAGATGGGACGCATGGCGGAGGCGATGGCCGCGCGCGAAGCCGAACTGCGCATGGCGCGAGA
>NW_006767630.1:3732017-3734965 GCF_000300595.1 Phanerochaete carnosa HHB-10118-sp | reverse complement strand
GGCGCGTGCGCGGAGAGGCTGCGCGGAAGGCCGAGGCCGCACGGCGTGAGACCGAGCGCCAAGCGGAGCGTGAACGCGTGCGCAAGGAGGCCGCACAGAAGGCGGCAGATGTAAAACGTGGGGTCGACCTGGAGCGCGTGCACATAGAGGCGTCGCGGGAGGCGGCAATCGCAAAGCGCGAGGCGGAACTGGAACGTCAGCGCAACGAGCAGGCGCAGAAGGCAGAGGACGCGAGGCGAGACGCGGAAGTTGAGCGCTTGCGAGCAGAACTCATGCGGAAGGCGAAGAACGACATGAACAGGATGCAGGTCCACCTGAAGAAAGCAGAACGTGTCACGATGGATACTGTCGCCGCAAGGCCACCATCTCCTCCTCCCCCACCGCCACCGAGCCCTCAGCCAAGCCTGGGCACGCCTGAGCCTCAAACGCGGCCCCGCATGGAGGAGAGAGCCTACTCTGCGACTCAGACGCAGACAGGAACTTGGAGGTTGCGCGGACTCCTGAGCGCTATGCAGAACAGGTTATTTGGATCGAGTCTCATGGAAGGTGAGTAAGATTTCCTCCTTTCTTATGAGATCATGTCCCTGATCACGCGCAAAATAGGGAATACTCTGCCTGTATGAGATTATGTGGTCGTCCGAGCGTCGGGGCATATTGCTAAATAATAGAACTATGTACTGTTTTGTGAGGGATAGCTGAATGTGTTTAATTGCTTCTGCACGCTAGGCGCTACCTGCCTTCAACTACAGATGAGATTTGCACTCAGACTACTTACTCGTAGCATCAGGTGAGGAGCCCAAAAGCTTTAGGGGCGACATTGCACTGGGTATGATCCACCATATAACGATTGGCCAGCACCGGGCGATGGGGGTGAACGGGGTCATCTGGGCCTTGGGGTCATTGTTACGAATCACGTGACCATGCCGCGGTCACCTGTCTTCAAGCATGTCCCGGGACTCCCGTTATCCATCGCCCGCCGTCGTGACCCAGCACGCAAATATTCTCAAAGCGCAAAGTGCGTTCGTTGTATCTTTCTGGCCTACTCAGGAGCTGTTGCTGTCTTAATTAGCAGCACTTCTGAACTGACCAAATGTTCTCAGGGCCTACAAAACATCTCATGTACTGCTATATTGAGCACATGCTCCTACCAGAGCTATTCGACGTCATTCTTGACATGATCCTCGGCAATCCATCTGGTTCCGTACCGAACAAGCGCAAGGAGCCACTCTTCTCCTGCTCACTGGTCTGCAAGAAAACGGACATTTCGCTATCGTTTCCGGACGCTCTCGCTATTTGTCCGTCTCGAGAACCTCGAGTCCCAGAATATGAGATTCTACATCCAAGACATGATGGAACTGGAGATGTTTGGCCATGCTCAGCGGGCTGCGCGCTTTCTCAGTCTGGAATACCCGACAGCTGGGAATGTCGAACTCAGTTTTCCTCGATTCGTTCATCTCTTTCCCCAGCTGGAAACACTAGATCTACGCGGAGTGTTTAGAGCACGCAGCACAAGTGTTTGCTCCTCAGCTGCTATTCCCCACATCGGAAGCCTTAAACTTCATGGGCTGCTTCATGCCGACTCTCGCCGAAGGCCAGATGACCTGCATGCACTCTGCGACGTCCTCCTCCAGTTTGACACGGTCGGAGAGCTGCATCTCTATGGTCGTACGCTTACGCGGTCCGCGCCGTTGGATGAAGCCGCGCTCAAGGCCATGGCGCTTCCACGTGTCACATCGCTCGTCTTGCGATGCGATCCTACCGATCTGCTCTCACCCATAATCCATCGGCTAGTTGAGACAGGGCCTATGGAGCGACTGGACATAGCCTGCTATAACGGCTCCTGGACTACACCTTTTCTCAGATCCCTTGCGACTATGCCGCAACATATCGTCGTCTTGGTCGAGTACTCACATGGTACAGCGTTTACTCGTAAGTCCATTAGATTCTGAGTATCTGGATCTGCGGCTAATTTTTCTTAACGCAGCTCTGAATGCCGACGCTTTTCGCCGCCCCGGCCTCAAACGCCTCACTATCGTCGTTGGGCTGTCCCACCACGGACGTCGTCCACCAGAAGGCTCGGTTCTCGGAAGTGTTTGGGATCAGCTGGCAAGCGTGTTACTTTGCATCTTCTCTGTATCTCATCTGGAGTATGTCGAACTGGTGCTCGCGCCTTCCCGGTATGACGCATTGGTATGCTCGACATATGCACAGATGCTGAACAGACTGGAGATCTATACCCAGGACATTTGTAAATGCGAGGACTTTCTGGTCGGAATGGTACAAGCAGTGCGGCTGGATCGTGTTCATGTCTTTCTGTCTGCTGCACCTTCTGACCCTTATGTGCTTCAAGATCGACCCATGTTAGACCTCTGCTGGTCATGGGATGAAGTAGTCAGGAGATACTTTCCACGCCTGGATAATCTAGGGGTCTTGCATACATAGTCCGCCTAGCTCAGTCGCAATTATTACTCCATTGACTCGTATATAACGTAGCAAGGCCAAAATTTCGAAGCGTTCCCATCAGGTCTCGCACGCCTGGTGCAGACTGTTTCGCCCTCATCTCTTCAGCATTCTTGAGATGAAGAGCGAGGAGTGCTGAGCGATCCACGGTATATCGCGATTCCTACTTTCAGCTTGGAGAGGATATAATCTCACCATCATTGACGAGACGAGCTACTTCCTACTCTGAATCCATTGGTACTCTATGGAAGTCGAATAGGGATTTTGGAATGGCGACAACGACAGCTGCGTATATTTTTGTTCATGTCGTAAAATCTATCGTACAATGGCGGCGTGTATGGTGAAGCTTGGCCTACTCACCGAACCTCCCTCGTCGATTCGCAAATTACTGATGGCGGTGACTCGAACAGAGAGACGTCTTCATTCTCGGGACTGGTCCGTCGTTCTACCCTCGCTTCTACGTCTGCACCGGTTTCTAGTTCTTTGTG
>NW_006767630.1:3722011-3731997 GCF_000300595.1 Phanerochaete carnosa HHB-10118-sp | reverse complement strand
CGTTGGGCTGTCCCACCACGGACGTCGTCCACCAGAAGGCTCGGTTCTCGGAAGTGTTTGGGATCAGCTGGCAAGCGTGTTACTTTGCATCTTCTCTGTATCTCATCTGGAGTATGTCGAACTGGTGCTCGCGCCTTCCCGGTATGACGCATTGGTATGCTCGACATATGCACAGATGCTGAACAGACTGGAGATCTATACCCAGGACATTTGTAAATGCGAGGACTTTCTGGTCGGAATGGTACAAGCAGTGCGGCTGGATCGTGTTCATGTCTTTCTGTCTGCTGCACCTTCTGACCCTTATGTGCTTCAAGATCGACCCATGTTAGACCTCTGCTGGTCATGGGATGAAGTAGTCAGGAGATACTTTCCACGCCTGGATAATCTAGGGGTCTTGCATACATAGTCCGCCTAGCTCAGTCGCAATTATTACTCCATTGACTCGTATATAACGTAGCAAGGCCAAAATTTCGAAGCGTTCCCATCAGGTCTCGCACGCCTGGTGCAGACTGTTTCGCCCTCATCTCTTCAGCATTCTTGAGATGAAGAGCGAGGAGTGCTGAGCGATCCACGGTATATCGCGATTCCTACTTTCAGCTTGGAGAGGATATAATCTCACCATCATTGACGAGACGAGCTACTTCCTACTCTGAATCCATTGGTACTCTATGGAAGTCGAATAGGGATTTTGGAATGGCGACAACGACAGCTGCGTATATTTTTGTTCATGTCGTAAAATCTATCGTACAATGGCGGCGTGTATGGTGAAGCTTGGCCTACTCACCGAACCTCCCTCGTCGATTCGCAAATTACTGATGGCGGTGACTCGAACAGAGAGACGTCTTCATTCTCGGGACTGGTCCGTCGTTCTACCCTCGCTTCTACGTCTGCACCGGTTTCTAGTTCTTTGTGGAATGTGGCGTTCAGAAGCAGGCTTTCGTGCTTTCCCTGACAGGATTATTGTACCACCCAATCGTTGCTGTACAATACAGCCCCAGTACATCGGACGGAGGATACTTGTGGCCAACGCTGTTCAGTTCGTACGAAATGGATTAGATGGCAGCGTAAACCGAAAGGTGCAGAGCTGAAACCGAGGTTATTCTGCTATCTGCTGGATAATGCCTTCATGTAGACACACCACGCTCTGAAGAAACTCTGCATGAGCGACACAGAGACTGCAATTGGCTGTGTGTCGTTTTTCGTATCGCATCGTATACATCACCTCGCTTTGTTGCTCTACCCCTAGAAGCGGCTGAATGACCACTGGAAACACCAGGCAAAATCTCGATGTTCCTCGGCACCCTGGAGCATAGGATGAGAAATTGGCAGTAGCAAGCCTCGAAGAACGTATCGTGATGTTTCTCAGTTCAAGTGGGCTGGCCAGCTTGGCATACTACAAGCTTACGATGCTCAGGCGCATGATATCGCCTTGCACGACGCAAGCTTTCCCTTTTAGATGGCCTCGTGCAGCTTTGCCATTGGTGCGCTGTCTCCGGGCCGTACGCGATCTCGTAAGCAAGTCGTCTATAAACGCATTGGGCGTCACACGGAGGTCGGCGTAGGGATAGTTGCAGTCCGCAACTATATCGGGTGACCTGAAATGTTACACTACGCCTCAGCTCAGTGGTGATAGTAGGCACAAAGCTACAGGGCTTCGAGAGCCGCGCAGTACCACCCATAGTAAGTACTCGGTATCGTGAAGACGTTTTACAGGGTGTACGTGGCTGTCCGGCTGCGAGCGCGCCGCTACAAATGAGGACAAGTTCATCAGCATGGTTTTATCAGTTACTCTGCCCGAAAAATGGGCCGACGCGATATGCTTCCATATCGTTGTATAACTCACGGGTCTTTATCTCTGTCCAACGCTTGTTTTCGGAGCTCGACGCGTCCTTGTCTCATCGTAGTCGAAAACTACCACTCAAACCCTGGAAAATTCACAAAGTAGTTCCGTCGCACTTACCCGTTTGCGGTCGTCCGACGCGGTTGATTGAAAGCGCGTCGCGGTTAGCCGCTTTGGGGTCGGGGCACTTTTGTTCCGCAGCTCGGGTTAGGGTCGCGGCGCCTTCAGGGCACAGTCTCGTGCGCAGAGCTCTCTGGTTACGATAGCCAGCATGGCTGGTATTCTCTGGATATTTACTCTCTCTCTGGGCCTGAGTGCCCTCGCTCGGAATAAAACTCTCCAAGTGAACTTGAACTCTCAAAGCTGGGAGCTTTCCGTAAGTACACGAGTGTGTATACAGGCTACGTCAGGCTAACCTTCTTTCAGTCGTTAACCAGGCCAGGTGAGTGCTATTGATCAGAGACGGAGAAGAAACGGTTCCAAACTACCATCAGAGGAGTGTCCACCATGCTTCAACTGCAAACTGCCGGCATTCTCGTGTGGGAACTTCGGGGAATGTTCAGACTATGATGGACAATGTAAATGTCCTCCGGGATGGGCTGGGATCGACTGCTTAACTCCTCGTACGTTGCAATCCCCTGCTAGTTGGGCTTATCTTACCGCCTGCAGAATGTGATTCTCTCGCGGATGGCGAAAAACGGCGGCAGCGCGAAGAAGGCCAACCCTGCGACTGCAAGGACGGCTGGAGTGGTATCAACTGCAACGTCTGCAAAACCGACGCAGCATGTGCCAACTTTCCACTTCCACTTCTCCCTGGAGAGTCCCGCGAACCTAACGACGATTCTGCACTAAACATGACTTGCTACAAGGGTGGAGAGACGGTGTTCCAGAACCACCAAATGTGCGACGTCACCAATCGCAAGATTCTCGACATGTTACCGGAAAGGCCACCCCAGATCACTTTCGGCTGCGACAAGACCTCAGATACCTGTCAGTTCCAGTTTTGGACTGCTCAAGTCGAGTCGTTCTACTGCGCGCTTGACAAGTGTACCTCCGGAATGGATGTTGGCCCTAACAAAAACACGACGAAATACGAGTGCGAGAACATTCAGTGCAAGTGTATTCCCGGACGGTTCATCTGTGGCGAAGACGGCAGTATTAGTGAGTACATCAGTTATCCATCCTTGTTGCATTCTAACTCATACTGCGTAGATATCGACGAGTTCCTGAGGGATGAGATCAGAGGTCCGGCGGCTTTCAGTTGCACGACTGGCGATGGGTGTCGATTTGAGGAGCCTGCGATGAACGACCTTATCGAAACGATCTTTGGCGACAGTTACATTACCTTGCAATGCCACGGCGGCGAGTGTCTACACTATTCTCAAGTTCCGGGATATGTCGTACGTGCATCTCCACTACCTTATAGCGCACTTTCTGATATCTTTCTCACAGAAGCCACCGAAGCCGGACACGACTCGCTTCGTCGCACTTAGCGTCGCAGTAATCGGCTTAGTCGTGCTGTTGATATCCGCCGGTCTATGGTACGCCAGTCGCACGCACTCGGGCGACTTTGGCGGTATTCGTCTGCCAGAGACTGAGTCGGCCAGACTGATGACGGATCACGTTCCAGCCTCGCTGCATTTCTCGGATATCTCATACTCGCTCGGGAACCGCAAGATCTTGGACGGCGTCTCCGGATCCGTACACCCAGGGCAGCTGATGGCAATCATGGGCGCGTCCGGCGCAGGCAAATCCACTTTCCTCGATATTCTTGCGCGCAAGAACAAGCGTGGAGCTGTCAGCGGCCGCACCCTCGTCAACGGGCGTGAGGTTCCCAATGCGGACTTTAAGAAGATCATGGGCTTCGTCGACCAGGAGGACACGCTCATGAGCACGCTGACGGTCTATGAAACCGTGCTCTATTCTGCACTCCTGCGTCTTCCGCGCGAGATGAGTCTGGAGGCGAAGAAGTTCAGGACGCTCGAGACGCTCCATGAGCTTGGCATCCTAGGCATCAAAGATTCCCGTATTGGAGATTCAGGACGCCGGTCGATCTCGGGTGGTGAAAAGCGACGAGTGTCCATCGCCTGCGAACTTGTTACCAGCCCTTCGATCCTATTCCTCGACGAACCGACGTCCGGTCTCGATGCATATAACGCCCTCAGCGTAATCGACAGCCTTGTCTCGCTCGCTCGCGACTACAACCGCACAGTTGTTTTCACCATCCATCAGCCCCGCAGCAACATTGTTTCCTTGTTCGACAAGCTGGTGCTGCTTTCGCATGGCAAGCTTATCTACTCCGGCGATGCGTCAAAGTGCTACGAGTACCTGGAGAATATCGGAAAGCCTTGCCCAGCAGGGTTTAACCTTGCGGACTACTTGAGTGGGTATATATGTCGCTTCTGCCGTCGCATCTTGCTCACCTGTGTCAGTTGACATGACTGTCTTGGCAAGCATTGAACCTCGCTCGCTCGACAGTCCAGCCACCAACCCTGAGCTGTCGGAAGGCGAGACGGACCGTCGGGACGAAGAACAGGCTCTGCCACCTTCTGGCTCCACGCCCTTCCCTTTGGCAGGCCGTCAGGCGTCCGGCACTGAAGAGACAGAGCTTCAGACGCGCAGTACGACTGCGGTCGGGACGTCGAGCAACTTTATCAAGCGGAAGACATCACAGCTTCTGGAAGCTATCTCGCCCACGCGTCTCAATGACGCGCCTATCTCACCGAAGCTGGCCGAGCTAGTGGACGCGTATTACAAGAGTCCATTGTATGCGCAGCTGCAGGCGGAGATTGCAGAGATAGAGACTCGCAGTGACCTCGAGTCGGAGCTGCCGGACGTCGCGCTCGAAAACAACCTTACGAGGGGACGACAGCGTGCAAGCTGGGGGACGCAATTCCGTATCCTGAGTGGACGGGCGTTCAAGAACCTGTACCGCGACCCAGCGTTGTTGGCTGCGCACTATGTCGCTGCTATTGCCGTAGCTAGTGAGTTTGCTCTTGATATTGCTCTGTGTTGCCGCTCATCGATTTGCTAGTCATCTGCGGCATCCTGTTCTACCACTCAGGCAACGACATCCCCGGCTTCCAAAACCGACTGGGCGTGTTCTTTTTCACGCTTGCACTGTTTGGGTTCTCCTGCCTGTCAAGTCTGTCACTCTTCGCGAACGAACGCATCTTGTTCATGCGTGAACGGGCGAACGGATACTACTCGCCGCTGACGTACTTCTGCGCGAAAGTATTCTTCGACATCCTTCCGCTCCGTGTCGTGCCGCCAATGGTATTTGGCTCGATTATTTATGGCCTCGTCGGGCTGGTGCCGACGGTTCCGGCGTTTTGGAAGTTTATGCTCGCACTTGTGCTGTTCAACCTGACGACGGCAAGTATCATCTTGATGTTGTCAATCGCATTTGCGAGCGTGAGCGTCGCGAGCTTGGTCGGGACGCTCATCATGCTGTTCAAGTGAGTCTTCCTGATGAGTCGGATGGCTATCAGGCGCTGATGTGGCTCGACAGCCTGCTGTTCGCGGGTCTGCTCGTGAACCGAGAGACTCTGCACCCGTCGCTGCAGTGGCTGCATACAGTGTCATTCTTCCATGCAGCGTACGAGGCGCTCGCAGTGAACGAGTTGCGGTACCTGCAGCTGAAGCAGACGAAGTACGGCGTCGAGCTCGACGTACCCGCGGCAACGATCCTGTCGCTGTTCGGCTTGAAGGCCAGCGTACGTCCTCAGTCATCCCTCTCGCTTTCAATGGCTGACGTTGTGGTTTTGCAGTCGTTTTGGTGGCCTGATATCGGCCTGCTCGCCATCTTCTTTGGCTCGACGCTCATTGTGAGCTACCTCATCCTCCATTTCTACGTCAAGGAGAAGCGATAGCCCTTCCACGTACCGGGATCGCTTCACTGTACCATACAGCATGCTCCTGTGATGGATTGCCTCGTATGTACTACCACCCTATACCTCTCGAAAGGTGCTGCCCTTCGATTTTGTGATGTACACGTTTCCTTCTATACATGTTGTATGCGTCCCGTTGTTCTCGCGTTATTCTGCACACGGCACCGCCTGCGGTGCGTTTATAGCTCAGAACTATATATAAAACTTCCATTTCATACTGTAATGCGACTTGCCCCTTCAATCGTAACTAGATCCCGTAACTAACATGTTGTCCTTGTGCTAGCGGAAAATCCGCATGACCGTGGTAGCGAGTTTACGACTAGCTGAGATAAGACGGCTGACGTGACAGAAAAACCCTAACCTTGATAGTATAGCCACCTCGTATCCCACGCATTCATTCACCGCTGTATCTCTTGTCTATCCCGGCGAGCACGACTTCTTCGACGACTCTCACCACCTTGGGCATAACTCAAAATCTTTTGAGCCACCACAACTCTCTTTTCTGGAGCAAAAGACATCAAATCGTCGTCGGAAATGCTGCCTGCAGCAGATCATCCCCTGTGCAAAGCAGCGGGCCAAACCATAAAGTTATCTCTCGGCGGCTCTCAAGCGCAGCCAGGACTGTTCACACACTTCCGGCATGTACTCACGCCGCTGCGATATGCGCAATCACGCTAGACTTGTGCCACATTGTAACTGGTCTGACAAATCTCAGTCAGCTTACAAACACTCCTGTTGTCAAAACAAAGGGGCGGGGTTTGCACATAGTCTGTGGTATCACTCGCACCATCTAGGCCAGGAACGATGAGCACATTCCTTACCCATCGAACGTCATGGAAGATTGGGGCCGTCGCGGCTTTGACTTTGGCGTATTTATATCGTGCAGGTTTCACGTTCTCCAGCACGATCTTCCCTTTCCAAACTACCACGCACGACGCCCCCCACGTAGCTGATATGTCCACTCAGAAAGCTCTGTACCTCCTCGAGCCGAAAGGCAAGTTTGCCGTACAAGAGCGCGATATCCAGGAGCCTGGTCCTGGCGAGGTCCTCGTCGAGATTCACGCCACCGCGCTCAACCCGGTTGACTGGAAGATTCAAGCGTTCGACTTCGCCATCAAGGACTACCCCGCCATTGTCGGCACGGACTCCGCGGGCATTGTCAAGAAGGTCGGTGCGGGGGTGACCAACGTCGCGGTTGGCGACAAGGTGTACGTGCACTGCTTATATGCGCGACGGTCAGGTGCTGACAACTCGCAGACTCCACCAGGGATTCTTTGACAATCGCCGCGCTACGTTCCAGCAACACACCGTCGTGCCCGCAGAAATTGTCGCCAAGGTAGGTCGCCTGAAAGCTCAGCCTTCAATGCGCAATCTGATGGCTTTTTAGATCCCACCCAACCTCAATTTCGATCAAGCTTCGACCATCCCGCTTACACTCGCCACCGCCGCTGTTGGCCTGTACAATGACAAGAAAGGGGGCGGCATCGACCTCGACGCTCCTTGGGAGGAGGGCGGCAGCAACAAATACGCAGGCGAGCCCATCCTTGTCATCGGTGGTTCTTCTGCTGTCGGACAGCACGGTACTCCTCGCTCCTAAGTCCATGTCTCGCCAAATGCTGACTATATGCACAGTAATTCAGTTTGCGAAGATATCTGGCTTCTCGCCTATCATTACGACGGCTTCGAAGCAGAACGAAGCGTACCTCAAGTCGCTCGGCGCGACGCACGTCATCGACCGCAATGCGCCGCTGGCGGATCTTTCTGCCTCAGTCAAAGCGATCACGGACAAGCCAGTCAAGGTTGCGTACGACGCGATCTCGTTTGCCGATACGCAGAACGCCGCATACGACGTCCTCGCGTCCGGCGGCAAGTTCGTAGTCGTACTCAACGAAGCAATCGAGAAGGACAAGATCACGTCTGACAAGGAGGTTGTGCATGTGTATGGCAACGTCCATATGCCCGTGAACCGCGAGATTGGGAAGAGCCTGTATGCCAAGCTGACGAGCTTGCTCGAGGCTGGCGACATCAAGGTGCCCCTCATGGAGATATTCGTGTCGCATCACTCTGTACTGATTCTGTTCCCCAGCCGAACAACGTCGAAGTTCTCCCTAATGGACTTGCAGGAATTCCTGAAGGATTGGAGAAGCTAAGGAAAGGTGTAAGCGCGCTGAAGCTGGTCGCTCGGCCCCAAGAGACTGCTTGAGGCGCAACTCGGAGCCGGAGAATAATATTAACCAAGGTGTATTAGTACTGTTTGCATTTAATTGCAATGTGGCGTTGATAACAATAAAATTGTAAAGAGGACCAATGTGGATAGCTAGCTTAACCACTCCAATACCCGATGTCAAATCTGGCCTATCACAACACGCGAGGCTACGTCTCGAGCCAAGTCCATCTTCATTGGTAAGTAGTAGCACACGTTGTCTTGCACAGCCTCCTTTCTTTGCACAAGACATTCCAGGGCATCAATTCTTGCCAAGGATGGTGCGGAATGTCGTCTTCTGGACCTACAGAAGACTTTCAGCGACTGCAGCGAGCGTCACTTAGATCGCCAACACGTACCCCAGGTTCTCGCGGCCAGGATTGTTGAACGTGCATCATGACATGCTCAGCCGGATATCCAAGCAGGAATGACAGAAAGGGGACGCACATGTATCCGCGGTTATCAGGGATCGATAAATTGGAAGAAGGCCTTGCTGTATTGCTCGTTCACGTCTTCCGGGACTTTGATACTGTCCAAGATCAGCTGCAAAGGTGCGCGTTTCATGTGGTATCAGCGCATTACACGAGTTGGAGAGGACTGAGCAGTACGCACGACATCCAGGAGAAAGCACGGATCGAACTTCCCGTCCCACGCCATGTGCTCATTGTACGTGTAACTTACGACGATGCAGTGCAACGGCCTCGTCAGTGTCTCCGCTGCGAACTGTCCCAAACCGCTCTCATCAGCCACTGTATAATCAACACTGAATCGCGAGGACGTACAGTGGAGAACTCCTCGATGAACTTCTTCGGGTCATCGAGCTTAACGTTTGCCCTGATCTCAAGAGATGGCATGCTGTGTGTGTGCGATGGAACGAAAGGAGGCAGGTTGGAGATGAGAAAGTGAAGGTGAGGCTGTCGAGTGTGCAGAATATATACAATTCACAAATCACAAGGTCAGCAGCTCATACTCTCTGAGCTTTCCACCACTCGTAGGCATCATTTTCAGTGCAGCCAGACGTGTCCGAGAGCGACATTGAGAATATTGAACGCATTTTAGGGCGCCTACAGGGCGCTGTACCTGACCCGCATACGCCGGGATCTGCCGATTGCTCGCAAGCATTCCTTGCCCAAATAGGGCAGCTTCGTCCTGGCAAGAGGGCGCTTCGCTTGGTCCGCTTGGTCGGATCTAGACGCCCATTCGACCAAAGCGACCAAAGAACCCTAACCCGAGCCCACTTTAGCTAAGGCCTCGCATAGTGGTATCCCGACTGTCTTCCTCCCCATTGTATACCTTAGACTATTGTATCAATATGATATTGTTATCTTATGAGCTGCAAACAATGCAAAGTGTTGAAGCGCCTAGTGGCTCTGGCTCGGCGTTCCGCCCGGCACGGACTTAAGGTGGACATCTTAGATTAGGCGCTGCTAATACGTAGATAGTGATTGGACAATCATATGTAGTGCTCCCACGCACGGACCTCTTTATGGCAGGCTTCCCCATTCTAGCGGACTTTCAATTTGTTTCCTTTTAGTATATAAGGACTCCTCTCGCATCCCCACTCTGCGTGCTCTTTCCCTTCGCACTCAGAGTAAGTCCCTTCGTCGCCCTTGCGCAGTATGCACTCATGCTTACGCCCTGTATAGACTAATCCCCCATGTGTATTAGGTTAGATCTATACAGTGTGCTCTTTCCCTTCGCACTCAGAACTAATCCCCCGTGTGTATTAGATCGTGCCCGCGTGCCACTCGCCAGTTCGCGCTCGCGCAGCCCAGTAGTCGTATCACGACAATAGGTTATTCTACCCTCCATCCCTCACGAGTCTTCACTCGGAGAGATCCGGCACCAGCCGCACATTTGCTCCATAACACCTCAGGGTCTTTACCCCAAGTGTTACTCCACATCGCAACACGGACACTAGAGATCCTCTAGTGCATGTCTAGTCCATCTGCATCACGCCCACCTTCACCAACTGCACCGACACCTGCACCTGCACCTGCACCCCGTCCTACACGTCGCACTCCCGCCACTCCTACTACACCCTCTCAATCCC
>NW_006767630.1:3717390-3721991 GCF_000300595.1 Phanerochaete carnosa HHB-10118-sp | reverse complement strand
CTCGGCGTTCCGCCCGGCACGGACTTAAGGTGGACATCTTAGATTAGGCGCTGCTAATACGTAGATAGTGATTGGACAATCATATGTAGTGCTCCCACGCACGGACCTCTTTATGGCAGGCTTCCCCATTCTAGCGGACTTTCAATTTGTTTCCTTTTAGTATATAAGGACTCCTCTCGCATCCCCACTCTGCGTGCTCTTTCCCTTCGCACTCAGAGTAAGTCCCTTCGTCGCCCTTGCGCAGTATGCACTCATGCTTACGCCCTGTATAGACTAATCCCCCATGTGTATTAGGTTAGATCTATACAGTGTGCTCTTTCCCTTCGCACTCAGAACTAATCCCCCGTGTGTATTAGATCGTGCCCGCGTGCCACTCGCCAGTTCGCGCTCGCGCAGCCCAGTAGTCGTATCACGACAATAGGTTATTCTACCCTCCATCCCTCACGAGTCTTCACTCGGAGAGATCCGGCACCAGCCGCACATTTGCTCCATAACACCTCAGGGTCTTTACCCCAAGTGTTACTCCACATCGCAACACGGACACTAGAGATCCTCTAGTGCATGTCTAGTCCATCTGCATCACGCCCACCTTCACCAACTGCACCGACACCTGCACCTGCACCTGCACCCCGTCCTACACGTCGCACTCCCGCCACTCCTACTACACCCTCTCAATCCGCGTCTACCGCACCACGCCGCATGACAACCATGTCCTCCGCCTTCGCATTTGCATCAGCCACCAGTCCACCGTCGATGAAGCTCGACGTGATCGGGAAGCTCAAAGGTTCCAGCGACTACCCACGCTGGTCCCTGATGATGCAGCAGTACTTCATTGCTGCACGCGCATGGAAGGTCATCGACGGCACCGAGAGAGCCCCTGTCCCAAGCAGCTCCGTCTCCGCTGCGGACATCGAAGCATGGGAGACGACGAACGCATACGCGAGGTTCTACATCCTCAGCACGCTCGGCGACGAGCTCCTGCACCTCGCGAACCCAGTGGACATCACAGCCGCCGCGCTGTGGAAGAAGCTGAAGGACAACTACGCCGCCTCCACCACCATGTCGGCATTTGTCAAGTTCCGCGCGTACTTCTCGCACACGATCACGGACAGCGATGACCTCGCTGCCCAATTCGACAAACGCGCCCGACTCTGGCAAGAGGTCAGCGCCTCCGGGATCCTCCAAACCCCGGAGCTCCTGCAGATATTCGGCCTGCTCACGGCCCTCCCCGACTCGTTCAACAACGTCGTGGAGCCCATCCTCGCAGTCACCAAGCCCGCCGACTTAAAACTCGACGACATCCGCAACCGTCTCCTCGATGAAGCGAAACGTCGCCGCCTTCCATGCACCAAAGGCGTCTACCTCAGGCAAAGCCAAAGCTGGCAAACCTGACGGCAAGAAGGGCAAGTGCAACTTCTGCCACTACAAAGGCCACTACGAGCAGGACTGCAGAAAGAAAAAGGCCGCCGCCGAAGAGGCGCGGAAGGGCAGCAATGGCAAAGCCCAGGATGGTAAAAGTAATCCGTCCGGTAGTAGTACTGGTCACGCATCTGTACATGTAGTCACCGCCAAAGGAGCCGCTGCTCCTGAGGCCGAAATTCACTCCGCTTCCTGGTATCTCCACGGTGTGAAACGCTGGATGTTAGACTCCGGCTGTACACGACACATTACAAACGACCTGAACGACTTCGCTGAGTACACCACCTTTGCGTCGCCTACGTACGCAACATTAGCAGACAAGGTGAAAACGCAAGTAAGCACGCTCGGTTCAGGTGTTGTCGAGGGCACTACGCTCGTCGATAACAAACCAGTAAACATCAGGCTAGAGAACGTTCTCTACAGCCCTGCAATGTCTGGACGGCTAATCTCCGTCTCATGCATCGAAGACAAAGGCTTCGATCTCGTCTTTGGGAAAGGACGAGCCCAAATCAAGCGTGGTAACACTACGTTTGGCATAGGCACTAAGTCCCGCGGTCAGTATTGGTTGGACCTTACTCTACCTCCACCATCTGTCGCGGTCTCCATGCACAATGCCACTTCGCTCGACGTTATCCATCACCGGTTTGGCCACCTGAACTGGGAGGCAGTACACAAGCTCGCCGCTGCTGATTCCTCTCTGGTCAAAGGCCTTATCGCCACCGATATGGATAAACCATCGCATCCCTGCAAAGGCTGTGTCTTGGGCAAAGTACACAGGCGTACATTCCCCACATCGTCCACCTCACGCGCCAACAAACCCTTCGACCTCATACACTCTGACCTCGACGGATCTATGTCGGTGGTGTCTCTCACAGGCCACCGATACTTCGCTACCTTCATCGACGACTGCTCCGACGTCACATGGGTCTACTATCTGCGAACAAAGGATGAGTTCCTCTCCGCATTCAAAGACTTCGTAGCCCTTGTCGCGCGACAGTTCGACACGGTCATCAAGGTCTTTCGGTCAGATCGAGGGGGTGAATACCAGTCTAACGAGTTTATCAACTTGTTGAAGAAATCTGGGATCATCCACGAGCGCACGATACCCGGTACCCCACAGCAAAACGGCAAAGCTGAGTGCATGAACCGCACGCTCGTAGAAGCCGCAAAGTCAATGCTACAAACCGCCGGGTTATCACACGGATTCTGGGAAGAAGCTATTCGCACAGCTGTGCACGTACGCAACAGAGGCCCTAAGAAAGCCATTGCATGGCGTACGCCCCTGGAACGACTCACTAGCACCACACCGGACGTGTCCCACTTCCGAGTCTTCGGTTGCCAGGCCTATCGCCATATACCCGGGGATAAACGCAAGAAACTCGATGCTAACGCTGAGAGCCTAGTGTTTATCGGCTACGAGACGAATTCTAAAGGTTATCGTCTATGGGATAAACATAGCAGAAAGATCACCACGAGTACTGATGTGATATTCGACGAGTCGATCTTCCCCAACAAACTCCTACCCTCACCGTTCTCGACACAACCGACCGGATCTACATCCACGCTGCCGTCATCTGTCGAACTCGAACTACCACCCCTTAACATGCCACCGGCTCCTACGCAGCCGCCACAGCCTGTACCACCTCCTACTCAACCCATCACACCAAAACCGCCTACAGTATCCCAGATACCACGCCTTACACCTCGAACAGAGTTGTATCCAGCTCCGCCAATCCCGCCAAGTGCACCGGTCAAGCCTGAATTCAAAGGCAAGGCCAAAGCCTCACCATCCTGCGTCATCGCCCCTCCGCCACTCCAGCCAAATCCCAACACTACCTCATGGGATTACAATCCCTTCACCAATCCTGAGCATGCCACGACGTCGTCAGGCGTCCGCCGCGGTACCCGCGAGCGTAAGGCAACTCAGAAATGGACGAGCATTTGGCCCGGAGCGACCGAAGCGGACATCGAGGAAGCACTGAACACAGGCAAGGAACCGGGCGACATCGCTGCGATCGTAGGCGACTCCTCCATCGCTGGAGAGCCGCAGACCTACAAACAAGCAGCTAATGCCCCGGATTCAGCGGAGTGGATGACTGCCATGCAGGCCAAAGTCACCGGCCTCCTGGAACAAGGCACCTGGGAACTTGTCGACCTACCAAAGGGGCGCAAGGCGATCAAGTGCAAATGGGTATACGTTGTCAAGCGCAACGAGAACGGAGAAGTGGATTGCTACAAGGCAAGGCTTGTAGCCAAGGGGTTCACGCAAGTTCAAGGCATCGATTACGAAGACACCTTCGCTCCCGTCGCCCATCTGGAATCCTGGCGATACCTCATCGCCCTAGCGACTATCCAGGACTGGGAAATCCATCAGATCGACTTTGATAGAGCATATCTGAATGGAGAACTCGACGAGGAGCTCTACATGGAGCAACCTGAAGGTTTCGTAACGGACGCAGGCAAAGTATGCCGCCTGCGAAAAGCAATATACGGGTTAAAGCAAGCGGGACGAACATGGTTCCTCACGCTCAAAGCCTGTCTCGAGGACATTGGATTCGCATGCCACGATGCCGGCGACGTATCCATCTTCATTCGCCGTCAACGAGGGGGATCCACTCAAATTTTAGTGGTTTACGTTGACGACCTAACTATGATGGGAAACAGTCTCGATCTCATCCAACAAACGAAAGAGGCATTGAAGGAAAGGTTCCAACTCAAGGACCTTGGCGAACTCAAGTACTACCTCAGCATCCGTGTCACGAGGGATAGGGGGAGTCGAGCTACATACCTCGACCAGGAAACGTACATTGAATCCGTCCTCAAACGATTCGGATACGAAGACTGCAACCCCGCATCCACACCACTCGGCACTGACATCATACTCGAGAAGAACAAGGAAGACCCCGCGGACTGTCCACAAGACCGCATCAAGTTATACCGCTCACTCCTCGGCTCACTCATGTACGCCATGCTCGGGACTCGCCCCGACATCGGCTTCGCCGTCGCCCGACTTTGCCAATACCAGGCGAACCCTTCACCGAAACACGTAGCTGCCACCTATCGTGTTCTCAAGTACCTCCGCGGCACCTCCAACTATCGACTCTGTCTAGGTCAGAACGACGAGACCGATAGCCGTTTGCTCGGTTACACCGACGCAGACTTCGCGAACGACAAGGACAACT
>NW_006767630.1:3672722-3715144 GCF_000300595.1 Phanerochaete carnosa HHB-10118-sp | reverse complement strand
GACTTATTAATACAGCTGGGTCATACTTCAGAGGCCATGTACAGATGCATTAATTATCGTTGGCCTTCAAAATATCTTCTTCATGCTCTCGGTCTTTGTCTCTATCATTCTCAGGTCCCAATTTAAGGCGTACACTACAGAGGCTGATGGAGAAGCTCGGCGGCGCCACGATGTGCACAAGATTGTGACAAATCCACTCAAGTTAGGTAGTATTGGATCTAAAGCTGGGTAATTAACCCGGAAGGACACCGACACTTGTCCAGACTACCGGGTATGGATTGCCCTCAGACATTAGTCAGTTTTCGTTGGCCGGTATGGACGATTCCTCAGAGCTCCCGGCCTACCGGCCGGGTTTGGGTACGGATTTTCCCTCCGCGTGAGGGGTCCCGATGGCCGTTTTGGGTACGGATTGTCCTCAGGCCCTCCCACCAATTGTCATGGGTCCTACAAAAATGCTCTCCGCACGCGGAAGCTTTGTCAAGTTGCGACACCGTAGTTGGATCCGATATCATTTACAACCGGGGTATATCTAGCTGGCCTGCCTTGAAGCACAGAAACACACATCCAATTTTTGCACACTATGGCTAACAAGCAAAAGGCTCTCGTTTGCTCAGGCCTCCAGGGAACGTACTCCGTCGAGCTCATCGATGTGCCTGAGCCTGGTCCTGGCCAGGTGCTCGTCGAGCTGCAGGCTATCGGGCTGAACCCGATGGACTGGCTCATGCGCGATATTGGTATATTCGTCCCCAAGTGGCCCGCAGTCTTCGGGTACGACGGTGCAGGGATCATCAAGAAGGTGGGCGAGGGAGTTACGAGTATCAAGGCTGGAGACAAAGTGCAAGTATCGACTTCTGCTTATATGCAGGAATAGTGGGCTGACGTGCCTGTAGGATGCATGCTGGCACTCTCCAAGAACCGAGGGTGTCGACATTCATGCAGTATGTCGTGATGAAGGCAGAGTTCGTCGCCAAGGTGTGCTCCGCTGGTGTTTATGCATTCAAGCACCGATTTACATGCCAGCGCAGGTTCCGAGTAATATTTCTCTCGACCAAGCCTCGACAATCCCGCTCGTGCTAGCAACTGCAGTTTTGGGCATGTACGATAGCAAGCGCGCACCGCATGGTGGGATTGGCTTGACTCCACCTTGGGAAGAGGGTGGACGGAACAAGTACGCAGGCGAGCCTATCGTCATCAACGCTGGCTCTACTGCAGTGGGACAATACAGTAGGCTGTCTGCTTAAATCTAGCTGGCAAAGAGCTCACGCGTGACGCAGTGATCCAATTCGCCAAACTCTCTGGTTTCTCACCCATTATCACGACTGCGTCGAAGCACAATGAAGAGTACCTCAAATCTCTCGGCGCAACGCACGTCATCGACCGCACCATCTCTTTGTCCTCGCTGCCCGCCGCGTTACGCGCCATTACAGAGAAGCCGATCATGTACGGCGCGGACGCGATCTCGACGGCCGAGACGCAGAACGCGATGTACAACGTCGTCGCGCCCGGGGGAAATCTGCTCATTGACACGCACAACCAAATCGGGAAGGATAAGCTCGAGAGCGGGGAAAAGTTTGTCGCGCAGGTGTTTGGCGATGTACAGCACCCGCCGGAGCAGGCGTGTGGTCTGGCCCTATATGCAAACATCACGGGGTTGCTTGAGAGGGGCGAGATCAAGGTAGGCGTATTTGTACGTCAGACTTCGTTGTGAAATATGCTGATATGGACCGTCTAGCCTAACAGGATCGAAGTCATCCCTGGCGGGTTGGCGGGGATACCTGGAGCCTTGGACAGGCTCAAGAGCGGCGTCAGCGCGTTGAAACTCGCGGTTCGTCCTCAGGAGACCCCATAATTTAGTGGACATGGAACTTAGGCTCGGTATGATGGTTATCAGTATAATACTAGCTAAATAGGTTCGGTACTCCCTGCCTAGTCTTTTACCAGTGCAGATGGTCGCCAGGCAATTACATAATAAACCAGAAGAACATCTCACCCGGAGTGGCTTGCCGAACCCGCCGTGGCTGTGCGACGCCACCAAGGCACGGTGATAACGCCTTTCGCTTTCCAGTTTTACCCTGCATCCTTATACTGCCTCGCGCACTACCTTTTCCATGCCACGCTAGTAATGTCTACCCTGCCTGCTTTCTCGGTGGACTTATCCCCGCAGCAATGTAACGAAGAAAGATCCGGGGAAATCATGTCGCTTGTGGTGTTGAAGTGGAGGCTGAAATGACTGGGTGCGCTGCGATCAAGCCATCTTATTAAGACGATTTGTCATTTGAACGTCACCCTATCCCCGCAAAAAAGAGCAAATCATTGCAGTTGATTCCGCTACAGTCGCTTGCATATGAAACTGCAGTGCCTTTGAAGGCAATGCGTGCTGTAAGCGCACATTGTCACGCTCTTTCAACCAGCTCGAGGTAAGGCGGAACGACGTGCTCAAAATATCTGAAAAATGTTCAAATATTTTGATTGTTACGCATATCGCGGAATGCAATGAAGTTAGTCTGACATTTAGTACTTGCCAGGAGATGAAAGGCGGAGGGACCACACGCGCGCTTGGCATAACACTACTAGGCGCTAGTAGGCAGATTGAGTGCTCGCCTTCGGAGATTCCGCGCTACGGACACCAAAAATGCAGGCGGGGCTGCCAAAATTTTGCAGTAAGCCATCGCAGAGAAAGCTTACCTACACGAAGGTCAGTGCGACAGCATTGTTGGTTTGTGATCCTTTCGTGACTTTCCGTGACTATCACCGCACCAGATAAGGCGAATTTGTACGGAGCAAATACTGGAACAAAATCAAACGACCGCTATAACGCGCTGACCAATCGTTCACGCTCACGAGTCGCGCGAGCGGCTGCGCACGTCACGGCTTGGATGTGGCATGCATGGCTCTCCTGCGTACTGCGTCGGCAGAATCGCGTACGCGATAAATCGGCCGTGGCTCCGCGGGGGTACGGCTGCCGTGCACGGTATTATAAAAGCCAGGGTGTTTTCAAGACACCGACACGCACTCTCCCCACCATTCAACACTCCTCATGCAGCAGAAGGTACTCATCCTCACTGGCAAGCTTAGCGAATCGAGCGGCAAGTTCGTCGTCGACGTCAAGGATATGCCGGAGCCTGGTCCTGGCTACGTCCTCGTCGAGGTTCATGCGGCGGCGCTGAACCCGATAGACTGCGCGATGGCGGACACGGGCCTCTTCGTCAAGGAGTGGCCCCTTACTTTAGGTTTCGACGCTGCAGGTGTCGTCAAAAAGCTTGGTGAAGGCGTCACACACTTCGCAGTTGGCGATAAAGTGTAAGCATGTGCCTCGGTTTCGTGTTAGTGCTCACGCCGCTTGCTAACATGTTTGAAAGCATGCATGCAGGTACCCATGTAGATCCAGCAGTGTTCACGTTCCAGCAGTACGTTGTTATGCGCGCAGAATTTGTTGCGAAAGTATGTGCTAGTACCCCTTCCGCAAGACTCGCCCTAATCGCACCCTTATAATGCTTAGGTTCCTTCGAATATCACTCTAGATCAGGCTGCCACCATTCCTTTGACGATGGCGACTGCCGCTCTTGGGCTGTACGACAAGAAACAAAAACCTTTTGGTGGTATTGGTTTAACTCCGCCTTGGGAGGAAGGTGGCCGAGGCAAATATGCTGGCGAGCCCATTGTCATCCTGGGTGGCGCTTCAGGTGTTGGCCAACATGGTAAGCCTCTTTACTTCTTATTTGTCTCCGTGTACGTCAACATGGATGTTTCTGCCAGCAATCCAGTTTGCTAAGATCTCTGGATTCTCTCCTATTATCACAACGGCTTCGACGAGCAACGAAGAATACCTCAAATCGCTGGGCGCGACACAGGTCGTCGATCGGAACTTACCCCTGTCTGAGCTCTCGTCGCTCGTAAAGCAGATCACAGACAAGCCGGTCAAGTACGGCTTCGGCGCAATCGGGACCCCGGACGCGCAGGACGCACTCTATGATGTGGTCGCATCCGGCGGCCAGCTGCTCCTCGTCAAGCAGCCCACGATTGACGAGGCAAAACTCGCAAAGGGAGACAAGTATGTTGGGCGCGTGTTTGCGGACGTCCATCTGCCGGCACAGCAGGAAGTCGGCAGGGGCCTGTACGCGCATCTCACTCGCTTGGTCGAAGCTGGAGATATCAAAGTATGTTCGCTTCTTGTTGTAAAGGTGCTGATAGATGCTGATTAATTCTCTTGACATAGCCTACGAAGCTGGAGGTGCTTCCGAACGGTCTGGCGGGGATCCCCGAAGGGCTACAGAGGTTAAAGAAGGGAGTGAGCGCGCTCAAATTTGTCGCGCGTCCTCAAGAAACTCCTTAAGCTTTTTCCATCGACGTTAAGGGGCTGAGCGAGCAGAGTCACCAATACCAGTGTGAAGAAGCAGGAAATATTCGTAAAGGCATTGAATTTCGTCAATAAGCAGAAGGAAAAGGTCACGGTAAAGGCCATAGGATATAGGTAACCTGACTCTAGCGGCAGCCAGGAATAGTTGTAATCCATCCCCTTCTTACTCTGCGTGTTTTATGGAGACGAAGCGGCCTCCCGTCGGGACTTCTTAAATGTCTGAGCCCACGAAGCACACTTCTCTGTGAGACAACATTAGCCTGATTTCCTTCATGACTACGGAGATAGCTCGCCTCTGACACTTCGCTTACACGAATGGATATCCTTTGCCCACGGATGGGAGGTAACGTTCGCGCCACAATTCGAACACACAGGTTCACTAGTCATGCGTAAGTATTTATCAACATCGTGATGCATACAACATACCGGTTGACCTCATGTGCTTCGAAGAGATGTAACACAAAGTCGTCGTAGGACCGCACAGGATGTCTACAAATCTTCTCGCCGACTTGGTAGTTACAGCGAACAGCGTATGCTCCAGTGTCATGGTCCACGGTTAGGCCGACGTTGTTCATCAGAAACAGGTCTGGGAGTTTGCTTTCCTGGTGCATCAATCTATGAGACGAAAGAAGATGAAGGGAGTACATGCACATACCTGTGGGTGATGGAAGACGGAGTCGAAGGCTTCTTGTACAGCAGGGCCCGAAGGAAGATGTAATGGCAGCGAGCTTGGCTTCTGCTGTGGAGTGCTCTGTGTGACGCAAGCCTTAAGCGAGCTCTGAGAATAGGACGCGTATCAGTTCCTGCACGCAACCTCGAAGCGAACGACGTACCCGCAGGTCAGACGTCAATGTAGGCGTTAGGGGAAGCGACTTGTCGACTTGAACTTGAGTAGCAGAATTGCTGTGGGTCTGGACACTGGGCGGGGCAATCGGCGGGTATGTCACTGTAGGCGGCGTCCTCCCAGGACCCTGATGCGCCGAGTCGGGCTCAACGAACACTTGGGAGATCTCGCGAGGAGTCTGTGGATGGGCGTGCTTACTCGCCGGTCGTCTCGCCTTCGCTAAGGGTCCGCACGCGAAGTCACGAACGACACCCCGGACGAACTCTGGATCGTCAAAGAGTAGCTGGTCTATCAGACTATCGATGGCGATACCTTTCTCTTCCAGCAGAAAAAATAGGGAGAGTATCCACCGAGCGAGGTTAGATGAGGACGAGCCATCGCTCCTGTCGTCCGCCTGGCCAGCGCGAACAACGCCGTCTTCCGACAATTTCTGCCGAGTGTGTTGGCGTCGCTGAGCATCCGCACTGGAGGTTGATGGTGGCACAGGCCCTTGGAGTGCTGGCGGAAGAGTCAATGGGGTTTGCCCTATGGGCATCTGCGCAGACTGCTGTTCAATAGGCACAGCCAGATGTCGAACAGACGAGGGGCGCAACGTCTGCGATGCATGACTACGGGGACTTTCCAACGGAACATGATTCGTCGATGCGCTAGAAGCGGAGGATGGGGTTTGGGAGACAGTATCGGTCATGAGATGCTGCTCGCGGTGGGCCGGAGGTTGACGAATGGAAGTCACAGCGGTGGGAGCGTCAAGGTTTGCGCGAGTGTTACGAGCGCTGCGTTTTGACCGAGGGTCGTCGCTCCATCCACTCATGGCGACATGAGGAGCGGAAGAATCAGAAATTACTGGGCCGTTGTCTGATAGCTGGTATCTGAGGTGGCTCGGTGGGACGGGGGACATAATAGCTGTAGGCGGAGAGCGAGATTTTGACGTGCCGCGATGGTGGCTTAAATTGTCCAGGTCGAAGCGAACGTGACGGATCCCTGCCTCACGCCTCGAGCGTCCAGAGGACCGAGCTGCGCAGCGGTCATCCTTTAAGTGGATATCGAGGCCGTGGCTTGTGCGTTCGGGCGAGCCCATGCTGGTTGAGCTAAGGCCTGATCGGAACCGATGGCCAGGGCGCGCCATTGCAGAACCACCGGACTGTGCTCTGCGCACAGGCTGACAAGCAGACTGAGCACGACGCACTTGATGTTCGCGCATCTCGTGTTCCAGCTAGGATAAGAGCCTCAATCAGAAGTGCACATGGAGAGAATCAGCTGACGTACATCCGTTATGATGTTGCGCGTCTTGGATGTTGTCTCGGGGCACTCGGCACTAATTCCAACAAATCCGCGGATTTTCTCTCTAGGGGAGGCATTGCCAGATGGGATGGTCCTGTCCGACTTGCCACCTTCGTTCTGCCAAGCCTCGCGACGTCCGTGTCCTCTGCGAACGGGCGAACGGAGTCAGCAGACAAACCGGAGGTCCGTATGTCGACTTACCTCGACGCAATGCCTGATTTCCCACCGCTGGGTTGCCTAGAAGGTGCAACTTGCCTTTCTCTGCCTTCATTTCGAACGATAATATCTCCAATACCAGAGCCATTGCTATGGTTGATGTTGTCCGAGCCGCTTCGGGGGGTTTGACGAAGAGAGGCGGTATACGAAAAGTCCTTAGCATCAGGGTGCGACTGGGGCTGCTGCCTTCGCATCGTAGTTGAGGAAGCCTATGGGGCTTGAGGCACCCCAAATGGCATGAAGCGTAATACCATTCTCACCTCGTTTCCTGTCTTACTCCAGGGAGTATGAGTGGACGTAGCCGGTTGACTAGAGCTTGTTCCTCGCGGGAGCTGAGGCGTCTGCACAGCGTCTGAAACTGAACGGGTCTATGCAAGGTGAGATGTTACAGCGAGCAAGAGACGGATTAAACTTACTATCGGGACCATATCCTCTGTTGGCACCGCAGAAACATAGAGATTTCTGGTAGCGAGCAACGGCGTGGCGTACTGATAATTGACATGCCCGGAGCCGTCGACGGGAGGTACAGGCTGGCAAAGTCGGCGATCAGGACTTCGGGATACGGAGCGCTGCTCTCGCACTTGGTTCATGCTTCGTTCAGCGAAGTGTTGGGAGAGGAGGTCGCCTGGGCTGGGAGGAAGAATCTTATTGATGGTACTGTTGCGATTGGGACGCTCCACGTCCTGGGGACTTGAAAGTTAAAAACAGAGCTCTGTCACAGTTTGGAGAATTCAAGACGTACTGGAAAAGGTGGGACAAGGCTCCAACCCTCGTCACTGTGGGCTGTTGACCAACTGGATGGCTGCCTGCAAAAAGTAGTCGGTAGGTACTCTGTTGGCATAGCCAGAAAGTTTAAGTGGGTAGCTATGGGGTGGGGATAGCGCTGCGAAACGAGAGCGTCGCAAGTGGCACCGGTTGTGGTTCAGAGAGAGGTTGCGATGAGGGGGCGGTTTTAGTTAATTCAGGTAGATATACGGTGGCTGGAGGGCGCAGAATCTAAGTTCGCCACTTATCAGCGCTGTGCCGACGGGCCAGTGACCTCGCCTCGTGCACTTAATGAGTCGCTTTTCCATCAGAGGACATATTTGGGTGCCGGTGCCGGCGGCTGACGAGAACAATCGGGATGAAGCTGCGAGGCCCAACAGAGCCGTCGCTAGGACTGTTCAGAGTTTCGTTTGGTAGTACCGTGGGTTTCGGAGCCTGTATTATCGACATCGGGGGGAGCGTAGGCTTAGAGTACAATGTGACGGCCAGGCACATATTTTTGAAAAGCTTTTCAAGGCTTATTCAGCGCAGCCTGAGTTTTTAGACCCTAGCCACAGGTCCTACAGCCATTAATGATTCTAGACGTTTGTTGAAAAATCCAGTGTACCTAGTCGGGACAGCGCTTACCGGTAAGACCAAACTTCTCGGGTGTAATGACTGATAAGGCAAGTTGCTGATTATCGACGGGTACGGAGCCGAATAGGTTCCCCCGAGCCTGATCTTGCCGGCAGAAATCTTCCAGTCTACCCTGAACTTCCAGGCGGACAATAGGAAATACTCTGACAAACTCCCTGCCATGACATTTCCCAAGTCCTGCGGAAGGTGGTTGGGCATGTGTAGATGAGACTGCACTTACGCAAGGCACGGCTCTGCATCCCGGCAGCTGATGCACGCTTGGAGACTTTTGCAAGTACAAAGACAAATGCCCACGAGAGTCGGAGCATCGTAGAGAAGCTCCGGAGGACGAAAAGCCTTTTCTGCCTGCAACGTGTAAGGAGCATGGTGGTAACCGTGACGGGGGGAGTACGATTTGTCGTCTTGCTGCGTTAATAGGGTCGAGCGATGAGCAGACCTTATTGCATGTGCTGTTCCGTGTACCGAGCTGAACACAGCCAAGGCCATGCCGGGCAGCATGTCCCGCCTAACATTGATCATTCATTTTAAGAGGCTTCCATATGTCAATCCCGAGGAGGCTAGAGATAATCCTGCGATGAAAACATATTTGAGTATCGATGGCGAGTTTGCGAGAATCAGAATGAAACAACACATGTACCAATGAAATAAACAGTCAATAAACCTTCTACACAATCAGTCGCTAATTGTGCATCCAGGTCCTGCTTAAAGCTTGTCCGTGCCCTGTTCCTACTTCTTGTTTTGGAACGCTGTGAACAAGCTTTTCGCAGTGCCCCGCACCTCCGGTGCTTAATCGTCCAGGTAATCTACTACCCGAGTAGCTGCCTCTACTTTGCCGACATGAAACGGAGATTCCCGAATGTATCGGCAAATTGAGGCTAGTGAGTTTGAAGAACTTCGCTGCGGACTCGGAGATGACGTCAGTAGAGAGGCATCCTGTGATTCATCGCAGCGCCACGTCGCATAGGCGGGTTCGGCGTCACCCTGCGTCGCCTCGTAGTGTTTCTGCATTTCCGGGTTTAATCTCCGTGGAGGCATCTGGGAAATACAGTCACATATTCACCGGTAAACATCACGTGCATGTTCAATCGCGCTCTTGCGTAAATCTGCGAGATCGTTTGTGCTCCCAAAGAATCTGGTCACTAAGTGTGGAGGCTCAAGCTTCAGGTTCCGAGGTAGGGTCCTTCGGCAGCAGTACTGTGTTCTCTTCTCAACAATGGCAAATAATCGAGTAATTTCAAACATACGATACCACGCAGAGTTGATCAGCTCCATGCTAGCCGCTCCGGCGAGCAGCGCGAACGCTGCAAGGCTTGCTCGGAGCGGCTCAGCGGGACATACCCGTTGTTCTAAGAGGCTGCGCCGAGGTAAACCGCATCAGCACGATGTTATCGATGATTATCCGCAGTCACGCGCCCGCCCTCCGCGCCTGTAGCAAAGTTTGGGCAACACGTTTTGCGAGGTATGCGGACATGAGGCTTGGTCGGATGCCGCCACAAAGACGGAGTGACTTCACTTGTCACAAACCAAGCCCTTGTTACGCCTTGTTACGCCCTGCGCGCTTCGCTCGCTCGGAGCTAGCAAGTCTCTTTCCCTCGGGCCTACCTTATAAGAAAGTTGTGTAACTTCAACTACCATGAGATATTATGCAGACTGTGAATTGATTACATTACGACAGCATGGATGCTATGCTGATGCTGCGTGTACAGTGGAAGCTCCCCGCAGGGCCTGCTCCGGCCCTGCCAGGACCCGAATTTCAATCTAGATTCAGCGTGCCACTCTGTCGTCCCGCGATGAGATACCACCATCTAATCTCGGAGCTTGCATGATCTGATTATGCGTATCGCTGATATCCATAGACACAACGTGCCGGCCGCATGTCGTCGGTGGTCTAACTATGCGGCCCCTTGAAATCGAGTACGGGATCCTAGGGGAAATTCTCATCGAAGTGCTCTCTGTTTTCCTTTCCTTTGTTTCCTAGGAGTTTGGCCCCGGCTGCCCGCGTGTTTACAACATCCACGCGTACGCCGGACGTTGCGAACTACATCTATTGTCTTTCGCGACGCTACTCTCACGTCCTTGCATTCTAATCAATTGTCTCCACATCACACCAATTACCCCACCCTCTGTCGCCCGGCCAGGAAGCTCTCCTTTGCTGCCGTAAGCAAACGGAATATGCCCGTCCGCCCACCTCCCGAGGTATGTGCGCATCTTCGCACCAGACTACCCGTCGCTTACACTGTGACCTGCAAGATTTTACAAGAAGAGTACAACAAGTTAGAGTGTAACGGAAGTGTCGTATCTGCGCCTAGGATTTTCCAGGACGGGCTGGATGTCCGGGATGTCCGGCACTCTCTTCCCAGACCTCTGCACAGGTCATAGGCTATTCTGCTCGCGCAGCCGCCCTTAGGAAGGCTCATACCTCCATCGTGGTCGGTGCCTTTTTGACTGCTTCCCCCTCTTCTATCGTTCTCACCGCGCGCTGTATCATGCCTAAATCAGCTACGCTTACGCCCCTCGCGTCATTCGCAGTCTTTCACTACCACGTATCCTCTTCGGGCCTGGCAATTGCAGATGAAGACATCCCTCTGAGAGCACTACAAAGCGAGCAAGGATGGCAGAAACCATCTGCTACTAAGAACGCTGATGCCTTGCGCAGTGCAGGTCCATGTCGTTCCCAGAGCTTAAAGGTACGTACTCCAGTGGCACATCCAAGTAAATTCTCCTTGACCAGTACTCCGATCGTAATAGGATCAGCTCAGCTCCGGGAAAGTGGTTATCCAGTACGCTTATGCCATCCTCGATGCTCCCGAGGCGTCACATAAAGGTCCCACAGCGAGCGTAAAGCTCGGGCAAAAGAAAGTCTGGTGGGACTACGCCCAGCTCGCGCAACCTCGCAGCCACTCCCTCAGCACGCTCACAATAGTAGACGACGACGACGACAGCCACTACAAAAGCCCTGAGACCTCCGCAGCGCCGTCCATGATCTCTGACGACGAATCCGACGACGAGCCTGACGACGGCTTGCGCACGCCACCTCCAGTCGCCCGTGCCATGCCGCGTGTCCGCGCGAGCACTCTCCTGTCGGGGTCAGGTTTACAACTCAGCGTCTCCCCTCGCTCCGAGCCCATGTCGGATTCAAACGAGGAAGCCTTGCTCGAGCCGCTGCCGCTCCCCGACCTGTCGATACCGTTTGAGGACTCTCGAGCGATGAATGTCGGTCGCATGGGCGGATCGCGCGCGTGGTTGTCCAGGAAAATGATCTTCGGCACCGGTGGTCCCATCTGGCGGTCGTCGCAAAATGTTGCATCTACGTCTGCGTCATGACAATCTGCGCAAGGGACGGCGTCTGCCGGCAACCGCGACTAACGGCAGAGTGCACATTGCTCTCCGCTAGCACGTGCTGTTCACTTGCTGTACTTATGAGGAGTGTGAATTGTGGGCTACTCTATGTAGTTCAGTATCGCGCTTTTACGATCAAACCGGGTGCCAGTGACCTGATTGTGACTGGGATGCACCGATTCGCACGCCGCGACCGGTCTTTCGTTTCTAAGACTCAACACAAGAGAGTACGCCAATAAGTAACTCTTCACTTTGCGAGGGTGCTGGTAAATTCGTGGACGTTTCGAAGCCAATTCCGGTGTCGTCGCAGACTGGGCTTGTTTCCGGATGGTGTTTAAGTCGAGCGTGCGCTCCTCGGCGGCAGTAATGGCGCTTAAGTACCGCAGTTTCCATTTACGGTTCACCACCGGCAGCGCGACGGCGGTGTGCGCGACCCTGAATTCCTGAACGTTAACCCGCTAGCCAAACACACATCTTGACCACAAACAACGAACTTTCAGATGCATTCATCTATTCGACGCATTCATACTTACTCCGCAATTTCTGACGATGCAACCTCAACAACATACGCCTACAGTACTTATTCGCGTCAGCAGCCTGACGGTGTCCGTACGCCGCCCGCGAGGCTAAAGATGGACGGACCACCTGCAGCCCCACGAGGCGGATCATGACGACCGTGGCGACGCTGCGTTTTAGCATTATGCTGCCATTTTTGCTGAGATCGCCGCCAAGTACGTCGCCCAGGGCTGTGGCTCGCTGCACGCTTCGCTCTTCCGACGACTTCTCTGAGGTTTTGCCGAACCTGACTTTGAATCAGGCTGCAGCCGTCCCAAACACAAACACCCTCATCCTTTGTTTTTCTTACTGAAGGAGGTAAATAGCCCCGCGCTCGCCACATCCTGGGGGGAGTAGTCGCAGTAAGCACGCTAGCGAGTTCCTGTCAGAGTCGGTCGCGTTTCTGCAGTTGCACAGTCCAATTGGAATATCTCACAACGCCAGGTACTGAAAATAGTCTAATTTATAGCACTCTCCAGTTTTTTCTTATCATGTCGACTAACCCAAAGCATTACAAGGTTGGCGACCTATGGGATACCTCAGCAAGCAGGACTGTAGGCTTGAAGCGGATCTGCGGGAACTAGTTGAACGAGTGAGTTTAGCTAAGCTGTCTTTGCAAACCCCCGTCCACAGATGCTTGGTGTGTCCCACCCGGGGTCTATAAGGCACTTTAGTCGGCATTTCTCGTGAGGTGGCATGCGGACACGGGGTTTGGAAGGGGACTACTGCAGCACCACAAATACAATGCGACAATTGAATGTAACCCCTCACGCCCAGCCAGCAATACGCCTGGCCAAGTTTGCCTCGGGTCCGCTACGTGAAACATTCATGCAAAGGTATAAATTCGAATTTTGACACCCCCCTGACACTGGAAATTTGGAAACTTTGTGGGTGACAGGTCATGGCTTGAATGACATGCTAACATTAAGCAGTATACATGGGAAGTTTTTCAGCGCAGCTATGCGGCTGTGATAAATTAAGCAGGGGACTCTGAGACCTTGGCAACATCTTTGCCGACTTGCTCTCTCTCTTACGCTATTTCCCTTGGCCTATCCACGATTCACCACATTTACGCATACGCCGTGTGTTTTAAGCTACACTTGCACCTTGTGATCACCCATTTGCATCCGCCTCGAGGCTATTACCCACCACTCACGCCTTCGATAGTCCCGCCGCTTTTCTGCCAATTACAGGGTCCTGCAGAGAGCGAAGCCGCGTCGTTAGGAGTACCTGCAGGTATTTATCCGCTTACGCTACCCAAAATGCTGTTATGATGATAAATTCACAGTTAATATACAAATAAGCTCGGTATGCAACTGGAGGCAACTCGCCATGCCCTCGCCGCCTCCAGTACCCTGAAGGTGCCACATGAAAGTTCCGCAATGGATGAAAAGCGTACACGCGAGAAGGACACTACCTGGTGGGACCGCATTGAACGCGCGCAACCTCATGAACGTCCACTCAGCACTCTCATAGCCGTTGACCGTGGTCACTGCGGCTCCGACAGCGACAGATCTAAGACCTCTGAGACGTCCCCGATGACCTCCGACGATGATTTTAGCGAAGAACCTGAGGACGGCTTGCGCACCCCAGCGTCTGCCGCCTTCATCATACCCGCTGTCCGTACACATAAATCCCTGTCATGGCCCAGTTTACAATCTAATGTCGCTCTTGCCCCCCAGCAGAAGCCGTCTCCAACCAAGGAGACTTTGCTAGAGCCGCTCCCACTTCCTGGACTTCGGACACCGCTGGCACCCTCTCGAGAGACGAGCGCCCCGCTCATCAGCGGATCGTGCCCCTGGTGGACTCGGAAAGTGACATTCGGTGAAGGAGGCCCCAGTTGGCGGCCATTGCAAAGTGCTCCGAGGTCGATGTCAGCGTTTGATCAATCTGCGCACGAAACGTGAGGTTGCCTGTCTGACTAGCGATGACGCATGCCTCCCTAATTTTAACGACTTCATACTCACCAACTTCTATTGTTCTTTCATGCGCACTCAATACATCTACATTTTTTCTTTCTTTTTCCCACTTAGTGGCTCTCGTTGACTATGGTATACCTCTTCCTTCCATCATTAAACTCGCTGCGAGGCCTTCGCATATCTCGTACTCAGTTATGCGTATCGTACTTCGATTTCCACACCGATATCACAGTGCTACGAAACTAGAAATAGATCTTGGTACAATAGTGTATAGGGTATATGCACTATGCCACTGACAACAAAGAGTAGCTCACACTCCACGATCCCCATAAGAACGACAAGCGACCCAGAGCACACGCTAGCAGAGAATAATATACACCGAGGCGTTGCTACAAAATTAGTAATAAATAGAATAGTAGAGCGTGATGGTCGTAAGAACTCGTATGAATCGCATTCGTATCGTAACAGTTGGGGCGTGTGGCGCAGAACGCAATTCGTAGTGCATTGCAGCCGATAGAGCGCAAGAAAGCCTCCACCGTTAATCAAGGTGGCCGGCCGACATACCCAGCGCAGATCGTCACGACGCAAACG
Source organism: Phanerochaete carnosa HHB-10118-sp (assembly GCF_000300595.1). Taxonomy (NCBI): domain Eukaryota; kingdom Fungi; phylum Basidiomycota; class Agaricomycetes; order Polyporales; family Phanerochaetaceae; genus Phanerochaete; species Phanerochaete carnosa. The sequence continues at coordinate 3,700,641 of NW_006767630.1, read as the reverse complement.
TGGACGCAGCCTCCTGAACATTTCGCGACGACCGCCAGCTGGGGCCGCCTGCACGGAATGTTACCTTCCGGGTCACCCACGCGCGCGACCCGTCAGTGCGACTGACGTTCGTTACCCGAGAGTGAGAGTTCGTGAAAGGGATTGGGAGGCCAAGGAACGGCAGCGGCTCGAGCAAGGTTTCTCTGTTCGGAGACGACTTGGGCTCGCGGGTAGGGGAAGGGGAGGGGGTAACGCCGAGCTGCAGGCCCAGCCCTGATGGGAGAGTGCTCGCGCGAGCAGGCGACATGATGCAGGCGACTGGAGGCGGTGTGCGCAAGCCGTCGTCGTGCTCGTCGTCGGATTCGTCGTCAAAGACCATCGACGGCGCTGCGGATGTCTCAAATCCTTTTCCGTTACAGTCGTCGTGATGGTTGTCTACGGTTACGAGCGTGTTGAGGGAGTGATTGTAAGACTGCGCGAGCTGGACACAGTCCCACCAGGCTGGGGCTTTCTTGTGTCTGAACTTTTCGTCCGCTGTGGGAATTTTGTATGACGCTTCCGGAGCATCAAGGAGGGCACAAGCGTATTTAGTAGCCTCTTGCTCAAAGCTAGAATCATCCTATGTACAGTCGGCCGACTATTCAGGGAAAGTTCGTCTGAATACGCCACAAGTACGTACCTCTGAGCTCTGTAAACGGCATGGCGTCGGCCAAGCATCCAGGTCGTTTTGGAGAATCCTGAATTCAGGTGCAATATTGCAGTTGCACTCTATGTCTTCGTACTCTTCTGGGAAAATCTTGCAAGTTATACAGTATGAGCACTGGGTAGTCTGGTGTGAAGCGATCATTGGCACATACCTCGGGAAGTGGGCGAATGGGCATGATGTACCCGTCTGCTCGCAAACAATACAGAAGAGTTTGCTAGTCTGATCGACAGCCGGTAGAGCAACCAACGAGAAATAGAGGCAATATATTCAAATGGGAAGACGGCGTGAGGGGGGCGTCGTGGAGGGGTGTTGATATAGCTCGCAACGTTCCAGCGTGCGCGTAAGTGCTGCAAGTTTGTGAACAGATGAGGACAATAGTTTAGGAAACAGAGAATGGGAAGCGGAGGGCACGTCGATGAGAACTTGGCCCAGGATTTCCATACTCCATTTAAGGTGTTGTTGGACCGCCAAAGACATGAGGCTGGCACGTTGTGTTCGTGGAAATCAGCGCTGTGTGGCATCAGCTCGTGCGAACTCAGGCTCCGAGGTTGTCTCATCGCGGGACTGTGGAGCGGTATGCCATATCTAGATTGAAGTTCAGGTCTCGAGGCCAAACCGGCTGTACGGAGGACTTCCATGCATGCATTGAACTCAACATCAGCATCGCTTTCACGCCACGCTAAATTAATTGACTCACAGTTTGTATAGCATCAGAGGACATCTGAACCTGGAAAAATTCTCTGCGAGGTTTCGAGCTATCCACTGACCCCGGGTTCAAGTTCAAGGACGAAAGCAGGAGTGATCAAGCGTGACTGGGGCTTGGCCAGTGATGTGTGATGGTCACCCCATCTTTGTGGCGCCGCAGCAGCGCCAATACTTACATCCCGAGCCTCATGTCCCGCGTACCTCGCAAAACGTGTTGCCCGAACTTTGTTGCAGACGCGCAGGACGGCGCCGCACGCCTGCGGATAGTCATCGATAACATCGTGCTGAGGCAGTTCAACTCAGCGCATCTTCTCAGGGCGGTGGGCATGCCCCGCAAAGCCGCTTCCAACATGCCTTCAATGGCGTTCATGCTACTCGCCGGGGCGGCCTGCATGGTACGTACTGCTTTTGTTCTGGATGGTACGTGCGAAATTATTCGATTTTTGACCCACGGTTGACGAAAGAGCGCAGATATGGTCGCTGTTGTCGGAGCTTGACCTTCACACTTCGTGACCAGATGCTGCAATGCTGGTAACCTCGGAGGGATGCCGGATCGTCAAGGAACACGAGTGATCTCCTAAATCTCCGTCAGAGCACAATCAGGCGCTCCTATTTACTCATTTGGAGTGAGGCACCGCCACACGTAATACTCTCCAGTGAACATGTGAGTCTATTTCCTAGATGTCTTCACGGAGATTAAACTCGGAGATGTAGAAACTCTGAGAGAACGACTCCGAACCCGCCTACGCGACGCAGCATAACCGTAAATCACAGGATGTCTACTGCCTCTTCATTGACGTCACCTCCAAGTCCGCGGCAAAGTTCCTCAAATTCACCAATATTTCTCAAGTTGCACATGACTCAGTTTGCCGAAAAGCCGGACATCTCCGTCTCATCTCGGTAAAGTTGACGCTGCTGCTCGAGTGGCGCATCTGGGTGATCAAGTGCTGAAAGTGCGGGTACGGTGCGGCGGGCCCAAATCCAGCGCTGTTGGGAGAAGAGGCAGTAGCAAGATGCGAACAGTATGCATGACATCCCGTCTTACTTCGCCTAGACTTATTATCGTCTTTCAGGAAAACCATCGTATCCTAGAGTCAGCCACTCCACTGTATCGATACTTTAGGAACCTTCTTGAAACTAATGATTAGCGTTAGTGATGGAGCACGCTGCTCGGCATAGTAACCCACCTGTGTTCAGCTCGGCACACGGAACAACACATGCGGTCAGACCTGTCCACTGCTTGATTCTATTAACACAGCCCGACGACGGGCACGTGCTTCCGTTGACTATGGTTGCCACCATGCTTTTTCCACGTTACCAGCAGGAGAAGCTGTTCATTCTGCACGACTTCCTCACGATGCTCCGTATATGACTAGCGCTTGCACTTGCAGAAGTCTCCATCAGTTTCTGGGATGAAGAGCCGTGCCTTGTGCATGTGCAGTGCCCTCTTACCGTCTCATTTGTGCATGGCCAACCGCCGTCCGCAGGACTTGGGCAATGACATGACAAAGCGTTTGTCTGCGTGCTTCCTATTAACTTTTTTCGGGGCAGATTGGCAGATTTCTGAAGGAACAAAAGAGGCAAAACGATGTTTGGAGAAACCGGGCCGACCCCCGCACATAGTCGATAATCGGCAAGTTGCCTTACTGAACTGTATTCCTGACACAGCGTCCGAGAAACTCGGCCTTACCGGTAAGCGCTATTCCTGGCACTGTACTTTTACGACCGTACCGGGTGTCACATGTCACACCGCTTTTCCGCGGACACCGCTAATAATATTCTCTCGATTTATGGCGATTTTGGTGAGTTGTCGGAAAAACTCATTTTGGGCACTTTCATCCGGTATGGTCGTAAAAGTACAGTACTCCACGTCCTTCCAGCTTACCGACCGGAAACACTGGACGCTTCAACAGATGTCTGGTACCATTCTTTGATATACATGTGACTGGGTCTCAGGATTTCAAAGTGCACAGAGAGAACTGCGAAACAGACTCGGAGTTATTCGGAGCTAAGCGCTTTCCTCAATGTCGGCACTGCCATACAGCTCCCAAGACTCGTCATACCAAACCAAGTTTCACAAGACCCTGACGATGTCTCTTCTGAACGTCAGCGCCCTATCTCAGCTGTATCCATCAGCCACCGGCAAGGTATCAGGTTTTGTACTCCGACGGAGAAGCTGCTTATTAAATGCACGAGGCAGGCCCGCCAGTTTGGTGACGCAGCGTCATGAGAGGCAAACTCATGGCACCGCGTCGTCTGATCCACGCTGTACGTTTATAGGGGCGAGCGAAAGCTATCTCCTCATCGAAACTTCTCGTTACCAGTGACCCTTGTGACGCTTTTGCCTCGCAGTATCATTCACGAACACAACCTTCAACTTCCAAACGAGGTCAGCAGACTACTTGTCTTCCAGCGAGCAAGCATCCGGCCAGTCGGCTAACCACAGTGATGTGTGGTTCAATCCTTGTCAATACGGGTATTCTTTACTCAAAATACGGCAGAATCAGTCTTCTCGCTCTCTAATTTGTAGGACATTGAGCGTTCCACCATAACCAACACCTGAATCAGGCGATTGCAGGTCACAAGGCACGGTGATAACGGTGGGATTTCTCCGTTTTTGATGCCGGGGACCCCTGTCCACGATTTTCAGCCACTCATGTCCGACATTGATCGGATGGAGTTGGCCCTGATCTGCCCTGGTTGGGAGGGACGCTCAGACCGCTGTGGCGCGGCCGCGCTCAATGAGTACTGAGACTGTCTCAGAACTAATTGCTAGAGCCATGGATTCCTGTGTCACTTTGGACGCTCAGATTTATGCGTCATGCAGACACTTATAGACAAGCGTACACAACTCTTTGTATGTAGCACTCTTAATTCTGAAAAAAAAAACTATAACATGATCAGGTAGATATCGTGCGTCAATCGCCATACTGGGCTAACAGCTTTTGAAACCAGCCGTTGTGCAAACTGTGCAGGCGCAGAATCAAAGCGAGAGCCTGACTTGAACAACTTCGCATTGTTGTGTGAGTGACGCTGATACATCTTGGTTATCCCCAGACTCTAGATTGCATCTCAAATGGTCTCCTGCGGCCGAGCAACCAGTTTCAGCGCGCTCACACCCTTCCTCAGCTTCTCCAGCCCTTCGGGGATTCCTGCAAGCCCGTTAGGGAGAACTTCGACGTTGTTCGGCTGAAGAGTAAGATTAGTACCAGTCAGTACGACGTGCACATAAGACCACACCTTTATGTCACCAGCCTCAATCAAACCGGTCAGCTTAGCATATAGGCTCCTGCCGATATCGCGGGTTGAAGGCGCGTGAACATTGCCGTACGGACGCGTGATCTCCTTATCAGACTTGATCTTGTCCTTGTCGATCGCCTCCGGGAGCACATAACAATGTCCCCCCCCCCCGGGCGCGAGGACATCGTATGTGGCGTTCTGCGTCTCTGGTTCCGAGATCGCGTCGTACGAAACCTTGATGGGCTTCTTCGTCACCGCCTTGACCGAGGCGGGGAGATCTGCCAGCGGTATATTGCGGTCAATAACGTGCGTCGCCCCGAGCGACTTGAGGTACGCTTCGTTCTGCTTCGAAGCCGTCACGATAATAGGTGAGAAGCCGGAGAGCTTCGCGAACTGGATTACTATGCATATAACCAGCATCTTATGTGACGCGAGGTAGGGAATGGAGTGCACCGTGCTGTCCGACAGCAGAAGAGCCGCCAAGGACAAAGATGGGCTCTCCAGCATACTTGTTGCGGCCGCTCTCTTCCCAAGGAGCGGAGAGGGCAATTCCGCCCGCCTTCTTGCCGTTTTACAGGCTGATAGCGGCAGTGGCAAGCGTGAGTGGGATGGTTGAGGCTTGGTCAAAGTTGACATTAGGCGGGATCTTAAAGTGCACCGTCAGATTATGCGTAGAGTGCTGGAGCTCCAGGTAAATACCTTAGCGACGATTTCTGCGGGCACAACGGTGTACTGCTGGAACGTAGCATGGCGGTTGTCGAAAAATCCCTGGTGGAGTCTAGTAGCTGTAAGTATTTGGATATTGCACATACATACAGCGCACTTACACCCTGTCGCCAACTGCGAAGTTGGTCACTCCCTCACCGACCTTCTTAATGATGCCTGCGGAGTCTGTACCGAGAATGGCAGGGTAGTCCTCGATGAGCAGGTTGAATACCTGAATCTTCCAGTCGACGGGTTAAGAGCGGTGGCATGAATCTCGACGAGGACCTCGCCAGGGCCAGGCTCCTGGATATCGCGCTCCTGCACGGCGTACTGACCCTTCGGCTCGAGGAGATATAGTGCTTTCTGAGTGGACATCTTGGCTACGCGTGGAACGTCAACTGTGGAAGTTTGGAGAGGGAAGATTGTGCAAGAGAACGTGAAGGCAGCGTAGTATAAATATGCCAAAACCAGAGCGGCAACGACCCTTGACGCTTGATGAGTAAAAGATGTGCACGTCGTTCTGAGCCTAGATAGTGCGAGCGATACCACAGATTATTGCGAACTTCGTCTCATCTCTTTCGCAATAGGAGTAGAGATCAAAGATATACCTGGGGAGACTAAGAAAAGATACCAGTTAGTAAGCTAAACGAGGTTTGTCAGCTCTGTTGCCAGTAGCAGTGTGCGGTCCCAGCTTGGGCTTGAAGAGCAAGCTCGGCCTGAAGGTCTGAAGCCCGATCCCGACCCGAGTGTGGTTCAAGACTTGGACCTAAGCCTGGGCTTGGCTACCCTGAGGCTTCGCGTGAGCTACATTTCAACAGCATTCTCTACTTGTACTTACTGTCGCACAGCCCACGTCGTTGATCTAGCGGCAACTTGGTGCACAAGCGGGCGCCCAGAGCTGACGCTGAGGAACGACGCACCCCTGGGCACGACCGAGCACTCATATATATGGCCCAGTAAATGAGTATCTTGCCCGCTATGTACATGTGAAGATGTGCTCGCCAAACCTCAGCCGCTGAAACATGACGATGAGATGGATGCATCCAAGTCGGGGCGTCCGAACTGGCTTCAACGCAAGCCCAGTGCTGACTCGGTAGAAATTGTTTGCGGTACCGATCGTCAGGAGGGGGTGCCCGGCCATCAGCCTCCCAGAGTTCAATGACTTCCAGGTTCTTCTGTCGCCGTGCGAAGAGAGCTAACATTGCAGCCTGACTAGAGCAAAAATAAAACAGTACGATGGAATCCACGCTACATCAGCGTCCCGTCTACACAAGTAGGAACACCACAACTAACCTTGATTATTCTGCCGTCGTACATAGAGAGCTGAGAACTGCGAGACGCCCGACGCGTTTGCTCCGACGCGGCTTACATAACGAATAGGCGCATCAAGCGGAAAACCAATAAAGGGAAATGCGGTGACCCCGACGGACACGAAATCCGTACCAGAACTGGTTGATAATGTAGCACGCCGCCGAAGAGAGAACGAGTATCGCCAGAGAGGGAAACAAGTGTTATCGAACGTCAGCATAGTGATGCACCAGGCCTACTAGTAGTGTTTATACTCGTCTCGTCCCCTGCCGCGCTCATTCAGTATGTTGTCTACATGATAACATAGTTCGAAAACAACACTTTTCGAAGTACAGCATCCTCGTAGCTTCAGTTGCTTCGGAAAAGGCTATTATGCGTCCGTATTCAAATTTCAAATACATCATGAGCCTGACGCACATTCTCCCTGTTGAGACATGCTGCACTTCCGTCAGCGCACCGACACTCTTGCCATACAAGACTGAGCAGTGCTTGCTCACCTGTTCTTGAGAACATCGCTCACTTTAGCTCGTCGTTCTCTGACGTACTCTTCAACCATCTCCTTGTAATAATACATCACCTTTCGGTCCTTTCCCGGTCCCTCAAATGGCGCGAAGGCCCTATGATGCCGCTTCACGAACTTCGTTAACTGCTCCAGAGATGGAAACAGGAGTTTGATGCGCTGGAGGTACCGCAGTGTCACGAGCTTCTCCGTGAGTCGTGGCCACACGTCCGCGCGGACGCTATCCAGAGCCGGAGATGCTGCCGCGCCAAAATCGAGCTCGAGCATGAGCAGGTGTGCGCCGTCAATGCCGCCGAGGGCAGTGCGTGCGGGGCCGAGGGTCATGGAGAGCGTGGGCATGAAGGCGGTCTTGACCTCGTTGAGCCGCCCTTCGATAATCATGAGGATCATGGCTGAGGAATAACGTTCAGCGGCGTACAAGTGAAGCGGGCAGAGAGGACGTACAATTGGCCATAGAATCGTCTTCGCAGACATCCGTCTCGATGTCAGGCGTGGTGCGAAATGCCGTCCAGTAAAACTCCAGTTCGTCCTGGGAAGAGGCAACTTGCTTACCCTCTACCAGGGACACCGAAGCAGCGCCGGGCTGCGTGGGGTCTGGCTGGAATAACCGGCACAGGTCTGTGACAACATCGTGTTCGTTGGTGTCCCAGTTTAACGCCAGCTGATTCGTATGCCTCGCCGTACGCGCAGGTTCCCACCATTGGTGCGCAATCCTCGCGACAAGGAACCATGTGAACAGCGCAGAGCCGCTCTCGATAACCCGGATATAGCCCACCCTGTTGTGCACACGCCTGTAGCATGCAACGTCTGGCAGGGTATCCCAGGTGATGCGCTCGAGGCGGAGCATGGAAAGGAGCGGCAGCTCGCCTATAAGACGAACGCACTCCTCGCCCCGTTTGAAACGGATATTTCGCAAGATGAGGACCTTCATGCCGATGTAGATGTGCGGAAGCGTGCGTGGTAAACCCTGATTCAACGAGCGCACAGGTAAGCTGCTACGGAAGAAGGCGGCATCAAGATCAATATCAATCGTTGTCTTGCGTTGTAAACGTCGCCGCAGATCTTGCTCCACGAGATGTAGCCATGGAATGTCGTCAGGCTTGGGCTGTAGCCGAAGTCTGTTCACAAAGGATGCAGGCGAAGGAAGAGGAGGATGAGGGGTATCGATAAGAGAAATGAAGCTGACTAAATCAGCGAATGTACGGAGGACAACTTCGTAGAAGAGTCGTGGTCGACAGAGCTTAGCGAAGTACCGAGAGACGAGGGAGCAGCTGCCGAGGGTACGCTTTGACGCAGCGAGAGCTTGAGCGTAGTCGATGTTTTGAAGTGCCGGATCGTGCGCATTGTGGATCTCGACATACCAGATGATGTGCTCAAAAAGCTCTTCCGGTACGTCTGCGCCTGCGGACTCCATCGATGGAGACGGTATTGTAACAAGAAGAGGTGACGGTGCTCACGACCGCACAGCCAGCCAGGGCTTACGTGGCACTATGATCTCCGCACATACACGTGTGAAATGCCAACAGGTTTATATTATAATAACGACCACGAGACGAGCACAGCCCACTCAGAGCGTCTGCAACAAGTTGTCAGATAGCCATGTCGGGCACCATTTATGCGACAACACCTACTGTATCTATCGGCTAGCATGGCATCGTCCTCAAAATAATAGCGCCGCACGTATCTCCAGCGATCATGCTCAACACCTGCGTCTCAACATCGAGGAAGCCGAGTTTGTCGAAGAACCAGAGGATGACAATGAGGCTGCGGGTGATGAGGGTGCGCTTTGTGTCCTCGTCGAGGGTCAAGTCAAGATGGCGCTTACGGGAACGGGTCTCCTGGCCCTTGAGGCCGAATCTGATGGAGTTTTGGTGCGAGGAGAATCCTTTCTGAAAGGATGATCGAGAGCTCGCTCTTCTAGGCACGTCCTTGGGCTCCGACAGACACTGGCGATATCACTACAACGGAGGGTCTCATGATGCGCGACGGGGCCCCGGACTTTTAACGCCTCTGAGGAGCGATAATACCGTGAGCCTGGAGTCAACAAAAAGGCAAAGACTCACTGTTCGACCGGGGTGATTCTGCACCTTCTGGCCCTTACCATGGAGGCCATAGAAATGGAGACTTTGACCAAATGCATGAATATTGTGGATGCGTCCTGCAGGTGCATTAATCAGGGTGGTGCGGAAATCTAGAACTTCAAAGGATAGGAGTTGGAGTCGTTGGTCTCATTGAGCTTGCATATGTGGCGCGAGCGAAGTTCAAAGTAATACTAGGATAGTTCAGCATCGCAAGTCGCGAGACAGTGTGAAACGGCGTACGTTCAGCTTAAGGTCGCCGCAAACAATGAGCTGGTCATTTCGAGGATAAGTACTCCTACTATGACTCCGTTAGGAGCAGAGTTCGATATTAGACAGCTAGATGACGGCAGCTTTTCTCTGTTCGTCATGCTTATGAAGCTGGGAGCCAGGTAGGAGATCTAGAAGAACGCACACCCGAGGAAACATCCCGGCCTACTTGTAAGCGTCAAACGGACGCGTTGCAGTGCCGGCGTTTTCAACTTGTTCTCTTTCTCTTTCCCGCTCCCACTTTTCATCTCTTCAACCACTCCGCTCATGTGCATGATTCTCTCTGTTCTTCTGCTGGCACTTCCTGGCACCGCCTCGCGTCTGCGACCTTCTGACTAAATATCCTGCTAGCGAGTTATCATACGCCGCCGTTTCCGCTTACCAGGCCGCTGTCACCTTGTGCTACCTTTAATCCGTGTCGGGATCCTCTTCATCGACATCGCCGAATACCAGCCCCGAGGCATCCTGCCGACGTTGGATCGCGGGAAGGAAGTTCTTCATAAAGGTACGCTTTGGCTGTTCATCGCGTTCCTGTAGCGAATCCCCGGCACTCATGAGGCTCACAGACCTGTGGATATTCTCTCTGTTTGCTTCACTACGATCTTCTCATGCACGATGCAATCCATTCTCGCCTATGTTCTGCAATGCAGCTCAGCATAGGCACCACAATGCTCGATGACGAGATGGTCTTCAAGGCGGCGTAGGGGAGCTAGGTTGATGAAGACGGCTCACCGGGGATGTGCTCTGTCTCAACAATGTTAACCAGAGTTCTATGCCGGCTTGAAGGCGAGCAGGATGTGGCAGGGTAAGTAGCTGCGGACTGCCGAAGCGTAATACCCTACCCCGCAATGACAAGATATGCGCACGATTTTCCAGAGTATTCTCTCCCGAGAACGTGTGAGACATCTGCTGAACGAGCATACAAACATACAACCAGACTGATATATCGTCCCTCGGAATCTCTCTTCGTCCACTTCTCATACCACCGCTTTAGAGCCCTTGGCCTTGCGTACATGACAGAACTTCTGCTCACCCGTCCTTAACCCCCACTAATCTCCTTCCAACAGCACCGCAACTCCTCCAATTCGGCAATCGTCCACGTACGGGTTACGGGCCTTACAGCGTACGTGCGGCGCGCCCTATTCGCTATGTCCATGGGCCGTAGGTTCACTGTGCTACAGGCTCTCTGCATGAATGTTGGCGTCGTGGCCGAGAAGCGCGCGCATGACCCCAGTATACTCTCCCGCCGCCGCGCCGTTCAATGCACGTACCCGGTCGATGTCTACGACTGCGACGTCCGCGCCGTTGTCGAGGAGAACGCGGGAAACGCCGACGCGGCCGTTCGAGGCCGCGGAGACCAGCGGGGTCCATCCGTTCTCGTCCTGCGCGTTGACGGCTGCGCCGTGTTCGAGAAGAGCGCGTATGATGTCGATGTGGCCTTGTTGTGCCGCGATATGTAGTGGTGTCGGATCGCCCTGCGCCCGCGCGTCGACAGTTGCACCATGCTCGAGAAGGGCGCGCGTGATGTCGATGTGGTCGTTCAGTGCAGTGATATGCAGCGGTCCCCACCCGTGCTGACCTTGCACGTCGACAGCTGCGCCGTGCTCAAGAAGGGCGCGCGCGATGTCAATGTGGCCGTTCTGTGCAGTGATATGTAGCGGCGTCCATCCATCTGAATTCCGTGCGTCGACACTGGCGGCCGCGCCGTGCTCGAGAAGGGTGAGCACAATGTCGGTGTGGCCTTTTTGTGCAGCCATGTGTAGCGGCGTCCACTGGTTTTGATTCTGTGCGTCAACAGCTGCACCGTGGTCGAGAAGGGTGCGCGCAACGTCGACGTGGCCTTCTTGTACAGTGACATATAGTGATGTCGAACCGGTCTGCTCCCGCGCATCGACAGCTGCGCCATAGTTGAGAAGGGTGAGCGCGATGTCGGCATGGCCTTCTTCTGCAGCAGAGTGTAGCAGGGTCCATCCGGCCTGATTCTGCGCACCGACGGCTGCCCCCTGCTCGAGAAGGACGCACGCGATGTCATCGTGGCCGTGTTGGGCGGAGATATGTAGCGGTGTGGATCCCCATTGATTCTGCGCGTCGACAGCTGCGCCGTGCTCGAGGAGAGCGCGCGCGACGTCGACGTGGCCTTGTTGTGCAGCGATATGTAGTGGTGTGGATCCCCACTGATTCTGCGCGTCGACAGCCGCACCATGCTCGAGAAGGGCGTGCGCGATGTCGATCCGGCCATTTTGTGCGGCAATATGTAGCGGTGCCCATCCACTCGGATTTTGTGTGTTGACGGCCGCACCATGTTCGAGAAAGGCGAGCACGACGTCAGCGTGGCCGCGATTTGCAGCCATATGCAGCGATGTCGATCCGCCCTGATCCTGCGTGTCGACAGCTGCACCCTGCTCGAGAAGGGTGCGCGCGATGTCGACGTGGCTTTGGTATGCAGCTACATTTACCGGTGACTGCCCATTTGGACCTTGCACATTGATAGCTGCGCCACGCTCAAGAAGGGCCTGCACGATATCGACGTGGCCTTCTTGCGCAGCGAGGTATAGTGGTGTCGATCCGCTCTCTTCCAGCATGTCGACAGCCGCGTCATGCTCGAGAAGGACACGCGCAATATCGACGTGGCCTGCTTGTGCGGCAAAGTGTAGTGGCGTGAACCCGTCGTCATCCTGCACATCGACAGCTGCTCCGTGGTCGAGAAGGACGTGCGCGATGTCAACGTGGCCTTCTTGTGCGGCAAAATGCAGTGGTGTGGATTCGCTCCGGCTCTGAACGTCGACAGCTGCGCCGTGGTCGAGAAGTACGCGACCAATATCAACGCGGCCTTGGTGTGAGGCGTTATGTAGCGGTGCCCATCCGTTTTGACCCTGTACGTCGACAGCTGCGCCGTGGTCGAGAAGTACGCGACCAATATCAACGCGGCCTTGGTGTGAGGCGTTATGTAGCGGTGCCCATCCGTTTTGACCCTGTACGTCAACAGGAATGCCACGCTCGGGAAGGGCGCGCCCGATGTCGACGTGGCCTTGATGTGCAGCGATATGTAGTGGCGTCCATCCAGCCTGAGTCTGCACTTCGACAGCTGCTTCGTGCTCGATAAGGGCGAGTATAATGTTGACGTGGCCTTGTTGTGCAGCGATCTGTGGCGGCGTCCATCCGGTCTGATTTTGCGCGTCGACAGCTGCGCCGTACTCGATGAGGATGCGCGCAACACCGACGTGGCCTTGTTGTGCAGCAATATATAGCGGTGTTCCTCCCTCCTCGTTCTGAGCGTCAACAGCTGCACCATGCTCGAGAAGGGTGCGCGCGATGTCGATATGGCCTTGCTGTGCAACGACACCTAGCGGTGTCGATCCACTCTGATTATGTGCGTCTTTGTGCACGCCTCTGCACGAGACTTTCTCATCACAAGCAAATTACCGTCCTCTCTCATATCATATCACATCGATGATCTATCGGCGCACATCACTCTGGCGAAATTGTGTCTCCTGACCCTTCTTTCCGACGCACCACTGCCAAGCCACCCCTTTTCCGACTATGCGGCGGGGTATTGGAATGACCATATATTTCCTGGCCAAGTTGCTGAATCTATTGACAGCTTGCTGTCCCGGTTTCTTCATCCAACTGCTACCCACTACTTCTTCAATTGGCAAAAGGCGCAACCCCAACATCAAAATGGCAGACAATCTCTTCTGTACTGGGCAGCCTATCTGGGGCTTCCACGTTATGTTCTAGCCTTTCTCAAGGTTCAGGGAATGGACATCAATGCTTCGGGAGGTTCTATCGGGACGCCTCTGTTTGCCGCTACACGCCGAAGGCATCACGACGTTGTCTTGTTACTTCTCAGCCAAGGTGCAGAGAGCAGTATTCTTTACAGATATGGATGGACTCCGCTTCACGCCACCGCAGAAGACGGCCTCACCAACATTGCTCGTGCCCTGCTCGATCATGGCGCAGCTGTTGACGCACAAATTGAAGACGGATGGACACCACTACATATTGCTGCACACCAAGGCCACGTCGACGTTGGGCTCGCCCTTCTTGAACATGGTGCAACTGTCCTGGACAAGACGACGACACCTGATTGTGTCATCACGGTTGTCGATGATCTCCACAAAGCTAGAGCACATGGCGCCGAGGAAGCTTTCTGAGTCTGTGATATGGGGATTGGAAGTGGCCTTTGGGTTTCCAGTAGCTGAGAAGTCGACCGCAAGGAGCTCCACAAGCTCAGAAGGTGAAAGCGGCCGCTTGGCAAATGCAATACACTGGAATATTTGCTGCCTTCGCTTCGCAATAGTTTCGTTTGATTCGAGGCTTGTAAGGATACGCTCGTATGTGTGAGAAATTGTCTTGGGAAGGTTGGTCAAGGCGATGTGAATATCACTAGGAGGACAGCTGCGTAGCATATCGAGCTGGAGATTGACCCAAAGAAACCTTGCATGATATTAGAACAAATTGCGATAAAATAAACAAAATAAAAGTTTCACATACATGCCATTTGCCATTGACATGAGTTCTTTCCGAGCAAGCATTTTAACGTGGCCCGGCCAGCTTGAGTAATCTTCCCCAGCAAGACCGTGAGATATGTATGTCTCTAAGTCACGAGTGTGTGCATCAGCATCGTGAAGCCTGAGCTGATGTGCAGGGAAACCAGCCATGGCTTTCTAGATGTCGGACTCAGGTCGACTTGTCAGAAGAATGCGGAGACTCCCAACGTCCTTTGATACAAGTCTGTGGAGGGTAGGAAATAGTTCATCTCGTCTGACGGAGTTCGGACACTCATCAAGAGCATCAATGACGATAACCGTCTCGGAGGAAACCTGTAGTATACGCTCTAGGCAGCCAAGGAGAAGCTCCCTGGTTGGGCTTAACTTTGTCCTGTTTTCTGTACGAAATTGCTTCAGAACTTGGTGGCACTGTTCAGTGCAAGTGGCAAGTTGGTAAATCAGAGATGCCAACAGGCCGATCACAGTCTGCATGTCAGCACGACGATAGTCGAAGTAAAAGTAGGCCACATGCAGGCCAGAGACGGACGAGAGGTGCTTGATGATAGATGAGCTGTTTGTTGTTGCAGCATACCATTAGCACCGAAAGCATGTCAACCAAGATGTACACACCAAAGAACGCTCTTTCCTGTCCCAGCTACAACGCAGAGTTAGTGGGTAACTGCGACCGCAGCTAAGAAGAACACTCACGATTCCCATGAATCCAGTACACGCCATTATCACTATTCTTCCATTCCTCAAACTTGCTATCGAAGAACCACGCGCATGTGCCATCCAAAAATGAAGTTTGACGCTGTTCATGATTCCGACTTGGGTCGGGGGGGAGCCAACCATTTATTAATGTCTTCGTCGACTGCAGGTCCAATTGAGTTGGGGTGAATATTCCAGAGAAGCCGTCCTTACGATGTAGACTGAGAGCTCTGGCTTCAATGCTTCGCAGATCTGCAAGATTATCATGCACTAGAATTGCATGGATGAGAATACGCGAAGATGCGCTGTAATGCGATGATGACATACCAGCTTTGACGCCACTGCTTAGTTTCCCAACGTCATCGCCGACCAGCTCGATTTTGTTTGCTATGCCGTGCACCACAACAAGCGTCTGAGCCGCGCTAACCAAAAGCTCTTCCTTCGTCAGCTCGTCTAGTTTCTCAAGGGCATTTTTCACACCCTTGTTGCCAAGGAGAGCTCGGCTGTAGTCCTCTGTCTCGATAATTAGGAACGGGGCTCAACATGATTCAGATGTGAATATTTCCTACTTGCGCGCCTGAAAATCGTGCTAGTGACTACGCCATGACATCTGCTTTCTGACGTACTTCGTGCAGATGGCGAGAACGTTGAGCAGCTGGACAAGGGCCCCGACGAAGATGTCTTCCAACTTGGTGTTGAGCACCGTGCACGATTGCAGGTGATCGTGAAGGCGACCGAGGACTCCTCCGAGCCCGGAGAAAAGTCCCTCGAGCGCATCGAAGCGCTGGCTAACCTTCTCAGCCGCCTTGCGGGCCGTTAGCTCGAGAAGAAAAATCGGCGGGGCTAAGATGAAAATGACAGACGTACCTCCAAAAGGACCCCGAACGCTGCGAAAATAGCCTTGCCGCCGGGTACCGCACTCTGTTCGTAGGTGAGAGGAGCAGAATCAGCATGGAAAGAGCACGCACCGAGGCCGCAGCTATCTCGCCACCGGCGTCGACGAACAGCTTCGTGAGGGTAAATATCGGTGCGATAACAGCCCGGGCCTTCTCGCCATGGGCGCGAAAAGCCTTGAAGCCTTTCTCGTGTTCCTCGAGAATGAGAACGAGTTCCTCGACGGAGTTTGCATTGGGCATTTTGTCGAAGAGAGGTGAACGGCGGAGGTCAGAGCCCGTAACACTGTTGTACTTCAGAATAGCATCCCTCCAAAGCTTTTGGAAGCGCGAAGAGATAGCTGAAGCATCTCGATCTCCAGACCCTGGCTGTGTGTTCGGGGTGGACATAATCAGAGTAAAAAATCGCTGTCGGATGTGCAACTGGATAGGGGACCAGAGGAGAGAGAGACAAGACAAGACGAGCACTGGGAAGACTCCGGGCCTCGATACTTGGGCCGTGCGGCGATAGGTAAGCAGTGCCCACGGTGAAGCCGCCACATGGCACGTGGCAACTTGAAGAATGTTGAGTATTGATGTTGTCTGCGAAAATGCGGTGTATTTTTCATTCACGCTCAATGGATTTTCGAGAGATCGACGTTTGGGGGCCAAAACGGTTGTGACCCAACTGACGGCCTATGGATTTTCATATTCAGATTTAATTTCTGCTCAAGTGGCCTTACGCATACTACTCCGAGGATGTGTATTTCACTGACAGCTGGCCATCAAACACTAATCATTGAGTATCTCGTTCGGTTACGTAGCCGAAGTCAAGATCGCGGGAGGGCTTGCTTGCTGCACTTAAATGTCCCTGTTAGAAATCCTTCGAAAATTGTATGAGTGACACACTTACAGATTCACAAGTACGTTCGCTCAATCCAGCCATCGATAGCCTTACAGCACATAAAGAATTATGGGCGCCTTGTAGCCGCGGGGATGTTCATCTGAATCTGGTCGCACGTTTCGTGCATTGCTGACCACTTATATTTACCTGGATCTCAGCCAGTACAATAAATCACCGGCACAGAACGAAATCGCCTAGTACGAGAACGCGAGAATAACTGAACTGCATGACTTTTCCCCAGCTCAGGGCTCGACTCAGACTTTGCACGACAACAAGCGAGCAAGGTAGCCACATAAAGAATCTGACAGCAGAATGAATTAGATTATCCGGAGTTTTTGGAATGTTATGTATAAAGTATACCTTCCAAAGCCATAGTCCGCCCATTGAGCATGCATTGGTATGCTTCTGCTGAGCTTGTGGTGGCGGGGTGGCTTAGGTCCGCAATAGTTCCGAGTTGACATACGTTGAGGGCATCCCGTCTGCTGCTGTACATGTGGAATGAGCGGTGTATAGATTAGCGGAGAACCATATATGCGACCTAGAGAGATCATAAGAGCCTGAGTAAAGCAGCAGAAATGTCTCGAAACACGCACACATACCGCTCTGTCCGTAGGCTGCGTCCAAAACGAGGTTTTGCAGCCACATCGGGTGTGGGAATGAGCTGCATGCTCATCGTCTCTGTCCGGGATCTCAATTGGTGATTAATTGCATGACTAAGAAGACTGGCTTTATTGCTCTGATATTTCGTGCACAGCGCTGCCGTGGACAGTAGACAACGAGCGTCACTCCTCCTGACGCTTCCGAGACTCGGAAAGGATGCTGTGCATCATCTACGCCCGGCGTCCATTCCGCTCGAAGGGAGCTCGTACAAGTGTACGATGGAGAAAGCGGCCATAGATACCACGACGATGTATAGCATAACCTCGAACACGTATGTGTGATTAAAGATTGATTAGACAACTCACAGGTGAACGGACATACAAGATGCGACAGCGGAAGTACAACAAGCATCATAGTTCGTCATGCCCCGACAATTAGCTGCAATCGAGCCAGTCAGCGAATGTCAGGAGTACGAGTAGTCAGTGAGACAGACATTTGAACAACCATGGTTAGTGCTGGCACTCATCCTATCTCTGCAAAGGTGGTGATCTCGATGGAGATGTCATACAGCAGATGTTCGCCCCAGTCCATGTAGTCACGACCACGGTCACGAGGAGACAGATATTTGTGACGTTGGTCGAGTAGTCGCCTAGACGGCGACGTTCGCATGCAGTTCGTCAGGGTATGATTCCACGACGCTCATCCGTGGGCAAGGATCAGGACCAAGGAGGTCCTGCTAGTCGTTCATCAGGTCTTGGAGGGCGATCTCCTGCTATGCAAGAGTTCGTCGGAGCAAGGGTGACGGGCGACGGAGGTGAACCTCCCCTTGCATCGGCAGGCAGTAACGATCTTGCTGATGCCTCGCCCTTCGCACTCGATCGACTGTCTTCAAGTGAAGGTAGCTGTGCTTGCCTGCCACTTGCTACGGGCGGAGATGGGCGTCTGTCGTTCGAGCTGGCTGGCCTAGCTGAGCGATCGTTGGTCGCAGGACGGCGGTTGTCAGGAGAAAGACGCACGGGAAAACGAGGGAAATGAGGAATAGTTTTCCACTACAGAGATTGAGATGGCGAGTTCCGTAGTAGTGGTGCATCGAGAGAGATAGACTGCGAGGTTGTCTATATAACGATGTCGTCCGAGAGGGTGAACGACAGAACGCGAGTCTGATACATATCATCTGTGATGGGCTTCGTGAAGGTATACGCTGAGACGTCAATGCTGAGTTGTACGATCTTCACGGAGGTTGGCCCGAACGCGTCAGGAAAGGCTTAGTGGCCGCAGGTTTCACGTGGTCAAGGAGAATATAGCTCCAGAACCAGAGAAAAAAAGAAAAGAGGGGAGGACGTAGGGCTATTGTGTCGAAGGTAACAAGAGGGGGGCAGACTTTGAAATCGCACTTCACGGACCAAATACTCTCCCAGAATGCGGCTACGTGTGTCAATGAGAGGCGCAGAAGTCGTGTACATGCTTTCAAGGTGGCTGAGGTCAAGCGGTTAGAGATGCAATAAGGTCGAAACAAAGAGGAGACTACTCACCAATGTACGAAACGAATAAGCTTAGTCGTCCTTATCCCAACGTCTCAGCTCAAACCGTAAAGTTCATTGAAAACCGAACCGGCGGTTGTATACTGTCCAGTCCTTTCCTGTGAACAAAGGAAGAGCGGTCGCTGCGCCACATATGCCCTTATGAGCGGACCAGTCGGTCCTTTGGTGCTCCTATCGCACAAGGGTCAGATTACAAATCTTCGAGACAGTAGATGATACATACTGCGCCACAATAGCGAACCAAGTGGCGTTTTGAGCATTGCTTGAGGTTTTCCGTCTCGCCGCAGTCTGGCACACAGCACATGGTTGGACGAGGACCCCAAAGCGCGTCGTTGGCTGCCAGCAAGTCCAGCAGCCTATGTGGGATGAACTGCACAGGTCTTCAGTCCATGCGAGCCAAGACCTTCGACAGAAGTCCATACCTTGATGCACCTGGTTTATTCTACCCGTATGCCAATGGATCCATCTAAGAATGCTTTGGTTTGGGCATACAACACTGCAACGGTATCCCCGACTTTGGGAGGTCGCGCTCTCCTCATAAAGCTCATCCCGCCATCGTTGTCGTAGCATGCGACACGCGTATCCTCCCGAGAGGCGGTATCCTTGACATCTAGAACCAGTCTTGAAAACGTAGCGATGCCAGTAATTTCGCCTAGAAAACACCAATGCCGAAGATACGACCCAGATGAAGTGAAATACCGGTCGTCGTTGTAGTCTCTTAGCTGCGGGCAGTCGGCGAAGGTGGGGAAACTAATCCGGTCTTGGAGATCAGAGCCTTCGCCCAGCTTTTGGGGAAGTTCGGTGGTAGACATGATGGGAGTACGAAGTTAGGAAGCTCCCCTGACGCGTCCGCGACTTCCCACCGCGGTGAGCACGAAAGCGCTGAACACTCTTCGCGTCTGACCACCACCACTGCTGCGACATCGACGCGCTTTCGCTCAGATCACAGTCAATCATGACAACGACGGTCAACGACCGCAATCTTGGCGTATGTTCCAGCCTTCGGGACCGAGTTTCTTTCCCCACTTTCGGCGACTGCCCCCATGAAAGAGAATTCGACGACCGCTACTACAGCCGCCCGACTGACGGGACTATCCTGGCGTCATTGAAACGGCACTGGTGCTTTCTAGGCGAAATAGTTACTGTGGACTCGACCGAGAAGCTCATCCTGAATGTCAAAGACATGGCGGCAAGGACGGTGCATCTGGAGTGCCTCAGCCAGGATGGTGGACGGGCACATCTTGCGAAAGGCTTGGTCAAGCCCGGAAGCACCATCGCAGTATTTTATGCACTGCAGCACCAGTTTCCTCAGGGATATCTGGGGCTTGGACCGGAGGAGGACGACGACATAGTGGTACTTCTAATATTGCATCGCCTCTGGCTAGCGACTAAACAGATCTTGCCTCACTCGCTCCGGCATTTACAATCGGCAAATCGTGCGCTATGGGGATTCCATCCGGCGCGTTGTGCTGCTGAGAACTGTGATAAGAGCGAGGACTTGATGACATGCTCATCGTGTCGGCTGGTCCGGTATTGTAGCCAGGTATTCTCGTTTTGTATGATTTGTTTCTCGCATGCACTGACACCGACTTGTATAGGAGCACCAAAATCTGGACTGGGATCGCCATCAAGGACTCTGCAAGGCCGCGTCGGCGTTGACGTTGTTCACAGACCGGGACTGGACGAAGTTTGAAAAGTATTGGAGATTCCTTGTATGACGTGCACAGCTCCCCCAGTATGTTTCATTGCTCTATGCTTCATGAGTCCGAAAAAGCTAAAGAGCCACCACAAGCCTCGTCAAGAACATCACCAATCCGCTTCTATTAGGACCTTGGATTTGCGGAGGCCTGCATCAGTGTGTTTATATGGCGACTTACGAGCTCCTCCCAGAATATGGCAAGTGATACAACGTACCAAAACAGACCGACTATCGAAAAAAAACCTAACCAGCCGGCTGACTGAGCCGTTTGTATTGCAATAATGGATTGCGCCAAGGTTGTAATAGTACCGCTCCTCCGATGAATTTGTTTGTCAAGATGTACTTCAACTTGCCTATTTTTCTCTACGCTCTGGTCGCCTCATTACCCACAGTACTCTGCGGCGACATTACCGCCGGCGGCGTCTGCTCGACAAATAGCACCCACATCGACTCGTCTACGCACAAGCTTGTCACTGAATGCGACGATAAGACATTCTGTTCTACCTCCACTGCCTTCTTGAACGGAAATAATGGCGTATGTCGACCGCGGCAGTGCCGACGCGACGAGTTCCCGTTTGGCTATGGTGTCAGCGACCCCTTGCCGCCACTGTGCGACCATGGCTCGTTCTGCCCCGACGACGGGAGCGGATGTCAAGGTGTGCGGAGTGTAGGCGATTCGTGCGAGATGAACCGCGACGAGCAATGTGCGCCACCCAAGGAAGATGTCACGCTCGCGAGCAACCAAAACTTCTATGGTGCGGTTTGCTTGAACTCGCTCTGCATGTACGTAATATTTTCCTGCGCCGCCGGATGCGAGGCTGACAGCCGGCGTAGGTGGGCCAACGTGACTCTCGGCCAAGGATGCATCGTCGATGATACGACGTACGTTGATGTCGGGTCTGATGGCCAACAGTCTGGGAATCGTATCGTGAGGCACAACTGTCGCACACCCCAACTCTACTGCGATACTACTGCGTTGCAGTGTTTTTCAACGAAATTGCTAGGCTCAGATTGTACGATGGACCAAGAATGTCGTTCGGTAAGGGGCTGGCGCGTACGTTTACTAGAGGACGGTTGACTGAAGCTGATGAAACAGTACAATTGCGTTGCAAGCACTTGTATCGATCCGCCGGGCATTCCACGCGAAGTAAAATCTTGGCAATACGCCGTTACAATTGTCGTGGTTGTTGTTTGTACGTTCAATTCCCTCCATACCGCCTAACGCTCTCTTATACTTGCAACTCGCTAGCCATGGCTGTGACGGCGACGATGCTTGTCATGATTCACCAGCGATTGCGATTACGACAACATCGGGAGCTTCGGGAGTATTACTACGAGCAGCTTAGGTAAATCCTGGTTGGCATTTTGGACGTGCGTGTATTCGAAGATTGACAGGTTCCTGTCTGTACAGTTTGCGCCAGTCGATGTTCGCGCTACATCGCCAGGCGGCGTTTAGAAGGGGTCTTGAAGAGAAGGCGTACTACGATTAAAGGGACAGTTTGAAGCTCACTTTCTAGCCAGGATCAACCATCGAATTGTAGTTGACCTTACTGTGACGAGGCGCAAGTTCCAGTATTCCATGCATATATACTTCGTAGAGCCCAAGGGTGTAACGAGCCTCTCATGCTGTCGAAGCCTTCTGCAGAAATCATGGCACAGCGGTAACGCGTCCGATTTCAAGCTGTTCTACTAGCTTCAGCCATCGTTTTATCCTCGTTTTGCTGGAATCGACTTTTAAAAATTTTACGTCTCTAACACTTGTTCCGGCGTTTAACATGGCACGCCACAAAGTTCGAGTGTGCCTTGATGCGCCCTTCCTATTTCGCTCTGCAAGTCGAAAGCTCCAAGGTTAGGGTTGCGCTTGCCGCCCGAAATGAGCATGCCTGCGACCTGCAGCCTGCTGTGAGTCTGACCTTCACTACCCTCCTCCTCAGCTGTCCCCCTGTCATGAGCATATTGCGACCCTTCAGAGCGACTGATTTGTTCAAGTTCAACAACATGTATGCGCTGCATTGCTCGCGCTATATCGCATACTAACTTAAGTAGCAATTTGGACATCTGGACAGAAACCGTACGCGCCAATCCCACTTTTTCCATGCGGCAGTATATGACAAGAAGACGGGGATAGTATGGAATCAGCTTCTACTTAAACTACCTTGCGAGATGGCCCGACCTCTGCTCCGCGCAGGAGGCACCCAACGGTCGCATGATGGGCTACAGTACGTTTAACCTCTCCACTTGCCATGTCTTCCAGCTTAAACTCTCGCAGTCCTTGGCAAAGCCGAAGGCCAGAGTTTGGAATGGCATGGGCACATCACAGCCCTCACAGTAGCACCAGAGTATCGCCGTCTCGGTCTCGCGCGCAAAATGATCGACCTGCTTGAGCTCGTGTCGGACAAGACCTACCGGGGATACTTTGTTGACCTCTACGTGCGGTGTACGAATAATGTCGCAATTGGGATGTACGAAAGGCTTGGGTATAGCGTGTATAGAAGAGTGAGGGAGTACTATGGCAGTCTAGGGATGGGAAGAGCGGCGAAGGACGAAGAGGATGCGTTCGGTGAGTGACAACACGCTTTTCCTCAGGGTCCTTGACCAATGCTGTGTATCCTCAGACATGCGCAAACCTCTTTCGCGAGACCCTGGGCGCCGTTCAGTCAGAGCAAACGGCCGAGAGTTCATCGTCAGTGCACATGATGCACCATAAGTACTTCAGTGTCCGTTAGATTTGTTTCTATTTCTGAACACGTAGTAGCGCTTTGCCGTGCACCGCCGTAGGCGTTGAATATTCATGTTGAATACTGACTGCGGGTGCGCCTTGTGCTATTCAGGAATGTGTCGCCGAATGTTGACCAGTATAAGAAAGCAGAGGCATTGGGGTTGTGGAGCTGGATGCGACTCGTTCAGCGGTTCACCGTCGTTCACGCTTAGCGCTCACAAGGCCGATGAGCCGCCCTGTATCTCGCTCCAGATCTAGGTCGGAGCATCAGTCACTCAAAGTGGCCTACTGTATCGTTTTGCTGTCGTCTTGCAACTGGCTGTAACGGCCCCGCCGACGCCGGTCGGACCTAAATCTCTCGCTCGGGCTTGCGGTAACCAACTCGGGCTCGTCCGATCCCAGATCGCCGAGATCACGGCTATGGACGGGAATCACGGGTTAGGCCAGGATGCCTCCTGCTACACAAGATCGAGAACTGTCTCACGTCGTGACTCAGCCTCGCTCGCAAAAATTCAAGGTATAAATGTGTAGTAAAGGTGAGCGGTGGAAAACTCAGTCCTCCGCTCCTTTTTCCCACTAACTTCTTTACTCGCCACTATCAATGCCACCCTCTCAGAAGTGTCTTTTCTTGCTTGAACGTCTAGGCAAGTTCGGCCTCGGAAGTAGCAGCATACCTTCACCAGAGCCTGGCGAGATTCTTGTCGAAATACAGGCAACAGCTCTTAACCCGGTCGACTGGAAGATCCAAGATCATGACTTCGCCGGAATCATTAAGGACTACCCCGCTGTACTTGGGACCGACTGCGCTGGTATTGTGAAGGCGGTTGGCGAAGGTGTCACCAGGTTCACTGTCGGCGACAGGACGTAGGTAATCATATGCTACTTCCGCGGCGTCGAGTTAACAGGGGTTGGCGGTAGGATGCACCAAGGATTCTTCACCAGCCGCAAAGCAACATTTCAACAGTACACTACAGTGCCTGAAGAGCTGGCTGCAAAGGTGCGTTTGCCACATCATAAACGCGTGTAAACAGCAGGGTTCATTTATGTCGTCGGCAGATTCCACTGAACCTCACTTTCGACCAGGCGTCCACCATTCCGCTTACGATGGCTACCGCTGCCATTGGACTTTACAACAAACATATCGAGCCCTATGGCGGCTGCGGATTGTATCCACCATGGGAAGAGGGTGGGAGAGACAAGTACCACGGACAGCCCCTTTTCGTGACAGGCGGGTCATCGTCGCTCGGACAACATGGTAAGTTCGGCTCATATGTCTCCTGCAACATGCGTGATATCGATTGTCCATCTAGTTATCCAGTTCGCTAAGATATCTGGATTTTCGCCTATTATCACCACCGCCTCGAAACGCAACGAAGACTACCTCAAGTCCCTCGGCGCGACTCATGTCATTGACCGGTCCATCCCGCACTCTGATATCCTTACGGCCATAGAGCAGATTACTAGCACGCCGGTGATGGTCGCATACGACGCTATATCGGACGCCGACACGCAGAATCTCTGTTACGAAGTCGTTGCGCCCGGCGGGCAGGTCGTCATTGGGCTCCCACCAGCGATCGAGACATCAAAGCTGACATCGGGGAAGAGGATCGTACAGGTCTTCGGGAGCGCGCACGTCCCGGAACAGAGACCGGTGGGCATTAGTCTGTACCAGAAAGTGACAGAGCTGGTGGCGAACGGCGATATCAAGGTGGGTGTAGGCACTTAGTCTCCGTATAACCAGCCGCTGACCAGTTTTGACAGCCAAACAATGTAGAAGTGCTTCCCAACGGTCTTTTGGGCATCCCTGACGGCTTAGAGAGGTTGAAGAGTGGACAGGTCAGCGCGAACAAGCTTGTGGCACGTCCGCAGGAGACGCCGTAAGGACGACAAAGCATGTAATCTGTAAACTAAATCTCATACAAGACGATCTCGCCACACTATCTGCTTGCCAATGTCGATGCTTAGCGGGAATGGAATCAATTTCTGGTGGAACTAACGCGTCGGACCTCGGGTTAGCGCCGTTGGAAAGGGGTTCCCCTCTTATTTGGACGCTCTTCCGTACTTGACCCATACCTTTTCCGCTATGCCAGTTGTCGAAGTCCCGCTCTTACCACGTCTTCCTCGTGCCGGCATAGGCTCTAATCTGCGAGACAGAATCCCCTTTCCGACGTTCGAAGGCTGTCCTACTGCAGGACAACCGGATGGAAAGTATCTCGGCAGCGATGGTACTCCGCTTCGCCCCTGGTGTTTTGTGGGCGAGATTACAGAAGTCGATGCCATGACTCACAAGCTACATTTGGTGGCCACGGACATGGAAGGCCGGCGCGACGTGCACATTTACTGCAACGGCGAGGACCTCGAGAAACGGCTGCATTACCAGGGAGCTCAGCCCCACATAGGGTATACAGTCGCAGTTCTCTACGCGAGCAAGAGGGAGTTAATAGAGGGAGGCGTCGGCTTAATTGTGGAGGACGTTTTATTTATGAAGGTACACTAATTCACGCATTTATTGCGCATCCTCTCACCGAGTGTCCTCGGACAGATCATACCTTTCCAGCTACAAGACATCCTCACCGCGAATGATGACTTCTGTGACATATCATCAAGAATCTGCAGGGCTCCTGGCTGTGCGAGGACGGGACCTGAACTTAAACGGTGCTCAGGTTGTTGCGCAGCACAGTACTGTTCGAAGGTCAGTTTGCATCTCGGGCCCTGGTACCCGAGCTTCGAAGGCTAAGCATGGTCTTAGGATCATCAAACAATACACTGGTCTACACACAAGCGGCAGTGCGGAGTGGCGGCCGTGCTGTCTGTGTTCACCAAGAACTGGACGGCTTACGAAAGGTCTGGCTTCAGATCCAACTAGTTGGCTCTGCCAGAAGTGTACACCCTTGTCCTACGGAGCGGATTTTTTTTACAGGCAGACATGGTGTACGTAGATTGCTTAGATCGATGACAGTATTCAGCTTGGCGTATTCAGCCTGCTGACTAGCGCGTCTTCCTTGATAATCTTATCTTTCCACTTCTTTTCCACCTCTTCGAGATCCCAGTTAGCGGAAAAATATCTATAATGACAAAGAATAAGCGATCGAGTGACTGTCATGCGGGAGAACCTTGCTTACTTTCCGCTAAGCCAATCAGCCTGACCAGATGTCAAGTGTAACAAAGTTGCCGCTGGAAGCTCAGTCGTATCCGGCCTCTTAAATTCAATCCCAAACCTGCGGGACAGTTCGGTTTCTATGAGACCGGGATGAAACGCAAGCGCTTTCACTCGTGGGTGCTCTGCCACGACGAACTGGACGATGCGGTCGACCGCTTGCTTCGAGATGCAATAGTCACTTGAACCCGGGAAGATCATGTGAGCAGAACCAGCGGTTACAGCTACGACATATCCCTGGCTCTGTTCGAGCTGCGGAATGGCCGACCTGGAGTAATGGACAATGAGATATAGGTGCACCACTAGTCTGAGAGCGTACACACCGTACGAAGTTGAAAGTACCCCTGACATTGACCTCGAAGGTGTTCCACCATTCCAAGGGGTCCTTTTCTCCGATCTCTGTTGTATTTCGGATTCAACTAGGTTTCTTCCACCTCAGATCCTGAAAGAAAACTCACTCTGTGCCCCTACCGCTGGCGTGACAGCGGCCGCGCCGGCCACGAGGATGTCTAAGTGACCAAATTGCCGTACAGTAGCGTTGACAGCGGCATTAGCAGCATCGAAATCCTTGACATCAACGGCAAAGACTAGGATTTTGGCGCCGGGGACCTCTTGGAGGATGGCGGCCTTAACCTCCTCAAGCGCTGCTTGATGGCGGGAGACGATGGCCACCGAAGCGCCGGCGAGAGCATAATAGCGCGCGACGTCCCGACCAATACCTCGCGACGCGCCGGTGACGAGGACAACCTTGTCTTTGTATGTTTTCTTCTTGAAGTGTGTGGTCGGGTCGATTGTTGGATATATCCTAGAGCTTCTATGAGTTCCTGGGCGTCTG
This sequence comes from Phanerochaete carnosa HHB-10118-sp, assembly GCF_000300595.1. Lineage (NCBI taxonomy): Eukaryota > Fungi > Basidiomycota > Agaricomycetes > Polyporales > Phanerochaetaceae > Phanerochaete > Phanerochaete carnosa. Next base: position 3,673,605 of record NW_006767630.1, on the reverse strand, counting down.
GTACGGGTTTACAGGCATACTGACCGGTGTTGGTTTGTGACTTCCAAATCTTTGAATCCGTAAATGGTGGACATGTCTGCTGATACACCTCCCGTCCAGAGATGGCTGCTATTTGAGCATTTGAGGCGAGCTCAGTTCTAAAATCGGATAAGATGGGATGGAATCTGATGGGATGAGGTCTTTCTTGATGTTCCGTAGTGTTCCGTACGCTTCAGGTACTCCATACGAAACACGTTAGATTGGTCATTTTGTGAAACAAAGCTCGCCAGATGGTCGGACTGAAACTGCGGTACCACATGCAATGTGGATCTGCAACCACCATCGTAGGACCCCTGATAATTGGGTCAGATGCCTGTTTGGGCCTTCCAAAATTTTACCAAAAACGTCTGGACAGGAGGGGCAATTTTGGGTCAAAACGTTCGGACAAAATCAGGCCCCGGGGCCTTCGGCCCCCAAAACGTCTGGACTATGGGCAGGCCTAGCAAAATCTTGTCCACCCCCAAGCTCGCCCGGCAGGCTTTCAAACTTGCATTTTCTCCTTCGTACCTAGCAAGAGACAGTGTTGGACACTAGTAACAATGATATAGACAGCAACATACTGGTGCAACTACTGATTGGGACTGTTGTCCTTGACCTCGAAGCCCATCTCATCCGCCCCTGTGCCTGAAGTCTTCCTAGCAGCCTTCTGACGAGCCTTTACAAATTCTTTGACCGCTTCAGTAACTTTTTGAGCAATAGGTGTCGACTGGAGTGAGTGGAAGATGCTGAGTGCTTCCTGACTAAGAGTGAGTTTGCGGCCATTATTCGACAAGGTCACGTTACCGGGTAGTAGCTCTAGAAAGCAGTCGGAGGACAAGTGGGCAAATCAAATACCTGGTATGCA
>NW_006767630.1:3655779-3672182 GCF_000300595.1 Phanerochaete carnosa HHB-10118-sp | reverse complement strand
CCGCATCAAGTTTGTCTTCATTTGGCATCCACACGTGCGTACCATTCTTTCTGCCACCACGGCAATAGAGCATGAGCACTGCACAGAGAAGCTATGTTAGAACCATTCCTTGAATAGGGAATAATACTGACCTCGTCCTGAGTGCGAGGGGGTGGCAATGTTAACCGATGCAAATTTCACTTGTGCAACGAGCCAGCTATCAGCTGTAACAATTGTGACTTTAGATTGTGCAATCTCTCTTATTCCACAAGGTTACATCTCTAATCTAAGTAAGACAAGCAAATATTGAAATATCCAAGCCATGCTGTCCGTCGATCTTATCTCAGTGTTGCCCTTTTTAGCGTCGGGCGGGCCGACATAGGTTGATATCATGTGGTTGGTCGGCCAAGCGCCTACCCCCGCTGACGTCCGGACAAAAATCAGGCCCGCCTTTGTCGAAGGTCCGACGTCCGGACCACCCATCCGGCCTCGGCAAGGGCTGAGGTCAAAACGTTCGGACAAAATCTGGCATAGGGTCCAAAATTTGGCCAAAAACGTCCGGATTCCAGATAGGCATCTGGCCCAATTATCAGGGGTCCTACCATCGTTCGTCTGTCTTGCCTGCTGAAACTCACCAGATGATGCGCTGGCGCGCGCCCAGACCTTAAGGCCAAGGGGCCAGAGGACCGGGTCCCAGTGTTGTGCTAGTTAATGACTAGTCAATGACTAGTTAAATAGTCACTGACTTTACTGAATGACTTAACTAATGACTGTAACTGGGCGGTTCTCGGGTCCTGATCTCGGAAAATGCCGCCGTCCAATCGGAGTGCGCGGATATCTGCCTAGGTGCGAGTGGGACGTCTGAGAGGCAATGTTGCGAAACTTTCGAGGTAGTGACTATTGTATATACGACCTAAGTACAAGCGCAAAGTTCCTCACAGTCCTCTTCCCCTTCTGCATCCAAATCAAACAACCCATGAACCTCTATCTCTTCTTCTAGCCCGCGCAACCCCAGCTTGTCCATAGTGTCAGTCCAATATGTGTTCCTAAAATCAAATACATCATCAAGGCGGCAATGTAATGGCTGCCCATGATGCTGAGACATGACAGCAGAGAGATGTTCTGCCTGAATCTCAGATTCTGCGGCCCGCGCCATTGCAAGGGCGATATCCTGCATGAGGCGTGCTCAATTCCAAAGTGGATGAGATGGGATGGGATGGTTTCGAGCCAGCACACGGTGGCTGTAGCTTTCCCGCTGATGGCGTAGATTAGCCGTGAGACATAAGTCAGAAATAGATCTGTTCCTAACCCGCCATCCCGCCCTTGAGTTCCGCTCGCTTCCAAAACAAGTAAATGTATTTGTACAAAGCAAATAGAGGCGGGAGAGGGGGGTCGAGAACCTGGTGGCCAACTCCCTGGTAAAGTGCCCGGCGCTGTCTCTAGCGTAAAGCGCGCTAGAATGCAGGTTATATACTGGTTTCTGTACCAGAAATTCCTGTTGAGACAAGCAAATATCTTGAACTAATTGGTGTATTTCAGCATGTGGTTGTAGGGCCCATGGCAATTATTAGCAAGTGAGCTAAGGGTTACATGATTCCTCCTAGAGCTAATTGCATGAAGGCTTGAATGTTATTGGAGTCAACACTCGAGGTCCTTGAGATCACTGTTGTCGTCACGAGCCCTTTGTGCAACTTGTGTGCTTGTGCCCGCAGCCTGTCATGGCCTATAGGCACATGCCGGCATCATGGAACCTCCTCAAGGCACCGTTCTGTGATATTGGCCGATTTCTCTCCCTCCATTGCATAATGGACAGTGCATTATGTGAACTGTCCCCTCTACCTCACAGTCATTGTGAACAGTCTCTATTTGTCTCGTACAAACACACTTACTTGTTTTGGAAGCGGGCGGGACTCGAGGGCGGGATGGCAGGTTAGGAACAGATCTATTTCTGACTTATTTCTCACGGCTAATCTACGCCATCAGCAGGAAAGCTACAGCCACCGTGTGCTGGCTCGAAACCATCCCATCCCATCTCATCCACTTTAGAATTGAGCACGGCTATGGACGACGCATTGGGTGCGCGCTAGTGCTCACCAAAATTATGATTACATACCATTATAATCCCAGATTAAGCATATCTTAAGATTAATTATGTGGGTCTCTGTAATCATTCTCCTACTTGTAAGCTTGGCATATCGTATGCGTACATATGCATATCGTAAATTATGCTGCCCGTATGTAATCTGTATGCTACATATATTGGATCCCCAGAAGGGCCGAGATTTCAGATACGGCGCGCACCACCCGCACGCTCGAGAATCACACACCGACATGCTCTGCAAGTCCGAGCATAGGAATAGCGCCAGCCCTTATATTATATAATAGGCATCGGAATTCTCCAGATGTCGACACACAGCGGGCCATGTCAGTACACCACGAGCATTCCTCAACAGGTAGAGGTGGAAGTTTGCCTCTGCATTGACTAGAATTGACCATGCAAGAGCCAAGCTCATGAAGAAGTCCTTTGCAGGGAAGTATCTGCTGCTAGCCTGTTCACAATGACGGCCAGGAACAGCATCGTGCGTCCCTCTTCCTTCCTCTCCCCACTGACTGCGCCCTGACTGCGCCCCCTTTGACATTGCCGCAGGACATCGTCCGGAAGCTCCAACACCAGGCGCGCAGACCCCGTCGTGTGCGAGCTCGACTGGCTCGGTGGCAGGATGCACCTCATCGCACCTAACAACACCAGCGTCGTGCACAGCATGCCGTCGCCCACAAAGAGCTCCAGCAGCAGCAGCACGGTGTCCGCGCTCTCTTACAAGACCCCGCTCGCATCTGTGCCTCTGCCGCCACTTTTTGACGCGCCCGTGGGGTGGTCACCTGTCACACGCGAGCGTTGGCGGCGTGTACGAGCATCAGGACTTGCACCCAATTCACATCTTGGACGTGCACATCTTTGGTGGGGGCGCATTCTTGTTTGACCTGTGTGCCGTGGCCGCTCTCGCTGCGCACCGACAGCACGCCCGACTTCCAGATGCTACACGAAATTTTGGGGTACTTTGAGCCTGACCACTTTGGCAGTGGGATGAGCGTACGGGGCACACTCAGCGTGCAAATGTAGTATATCACCTTGAGAATGTGTCCAGTAATGTACAGCTGTGTCGGTGACTCGATGCTTAGCTACCTTAGTACCTTCGCTTCAGAGGTCGACACTGCTTGAATCTTATTACATATGATTACATATGATTACTTAAAATTAAATATGCATACGATTATGCATATCATAACTTACGGCGTCCGTGTACGCTGTACGCAATTCTAATGCATAAATATCCCCAAATTTTGTATGTAATCTTAATTGGTGAGCACTAGTGCGCGCTCATTGGGCTGCATCTCTGATGAGGCTTGCCCTGTTGAGCCAATCGGGCTGGCCGGTCATGAGGACTGTGATGGGGCCAGGTGAGCTAGCATCAGGCTGAAATACTAAGCTCGGGCCAGACGCAGAGGCAGTGCCGGAGAGTGCAGAACCCGCTGCTAATGGCGGTGTGACAGATGCAGCAATCGGTACGTTTGCCATGGGCACACGTATAGTTGGGGTAATAGTAGGTGGCGGTGCTGCTGCGCAGTCAATGAAGTGTCGCTCGCGCCGCTGGAGGCGCGTTGCCAGAGCGCTACCAGACTCGTATTCTTGCATAATGTGCAGACTGAGCTCTGCAGAGTTCATGAGATTTGTACCAGTGAGGCGTGAGTGGGAGGGGGTCATAATTCGCTTCAACAGGCTGAAGAAGCGTTTGATGGGGGCAACATTAGGGCAAACAGAGAAAATGCGTTTGGCAAGCCGCTGCAGAGGAGAGACCGAGCCACTGGCTGTCATGAAGAGCTTCCAGACTTCAAGAGGTGCGGCAGAATGCTGATAATGCATGATTAGCATTTGTCAGAGTTAAGACAAGCACACTCACGTCTGGATCATTGGAGTCTCGGAGCAATGCAGCAAGGTTTGGCATGTCTGCGTAAGTGCCGGTGTCTGAGATGTACTCCTTCACCTCATTGTAGAATGCGGGCGAGACAGTATCTGATGAAAACAGACACTTCCAAATGCGGGCAAGTAGCGTTATGACGTCTGCGTGCTGAAAGCTCTTAAGTGGCACCGCTTGAATATGTGGATTAAGGATGACCGCTGCTACAAGGATGTCTTGATCACTGTCCAGCCATTGCTTATTGAGACTGTCACATACAGCCTGGCAAATCTCTTCTTCATCGGCATCAGTGTCCTTGTCTTCAGCAAGGTTAGTAAATCGAAGAAACAATGTGCTGAACACCAGGGCAACGTGATCGAGTCGACTCGATGTGGACTGGAGAATGTTGGCAGCTAGCGCAAGCAGCGGGAGATGTACCTTGATGCTGCAGATTACAAAGATTATTGCTACGCCATTGTTAGCAAAGCTCGATTGCGACATACCGTGCGGGTTGGCGCCAAAAAATAGCCTTATCAATGATCGCGAGAGTTTCATTTGCCTTTTCCTTTGCTTCCCTATCGCCTGTGACCAGCTGACTCTCTTGTCCGGCCTCGACCTGCTCTCTATCCTGGGAGACAACCTGTGTGATCCAGTTCTTGAGGTCGAGAAGATGCCGATAAGCAAGGTAATGAGAGATTCAGCGAGTAAGAACAGCGTGAATAACAGTTAGAGAAGACAAAACGCCTTGCTCCTCCTGAACCTTGCAAAGTATTGCAAGGACTTGGATCTTGCTGCGGAGCCACCTGATCACTTGGTCGGCCTCAGCGGACGCTTCGAGAAATTTCGCACCGGACTTCTTGAAATAGTCGCCAACTACAAGGTTGATCTGATGAGCGTAGCACTGCATGATGATAAGATCTGGCCTTTCAAGTCGCAAGGCCTTCCACATCGCTAGCAATTCACCGCTGTTGTCCGAAACGAGGGCAACAAGTTTGATGTTCCATGTCTCCTCCGTACAAGCAAATCCGGCCTGCACATGTGCAAGTAATTTTTCTGCAGTCTTCCTTTCGCACAATGTATCCTTGAGTCTAGCTGCAAAGACCTGAAATACATAGGAGATAATTGAGAATAAATTTCTGCAAGCCTGCACATGTCATACCTTCGATCCGGCCGTGAACATGAACCCTAGGAAGTGATGGTAATTGCCTCCTGTCCAGCCATCCAATTGGAAAGTCCCTTCTGCAACCTTCAAGTCCTTCAAGTTCTTCTGTGCCAAGCCCCGAACTTGCTCGAGCTCTTGCAGAATGAGAGTCTTTGTCAGTTTATTTCGTGAGAAAAGCTTCGCGCCTGGAATAAATTTGGCAACAAGTGTCGCCCACTCAGGATTCTCAACCCAGCGGTGGGGAAGATTTGCTGAAGCCATCAAGCAGGTGATGAGCATTTCAAAGCGCTCTTGGCGGCTGTCTGTCCAGTGTGAAGCTGTGAGTCTCGGCAGCATAGAAATGGGGCGTCAGCTAGCGCCACGCCTGAGCAGAGGAATGTAAACATTTGGCAGGAATAAACCCTGGCCAAATGACGATGATGTTATAGTTGGGCTGGGCAATGGAGAGTTAGAGAGGGGAGTCATGGTGGCTGGAAGCTGCTGGAATTCTAGAGGAATAGGTGACATAGTGCGATCTGCATGGGTCAGCTTAGATGGAAGGCACCAGATGCCATCATTCTCTTTCACTTACCTGCCAAGCTGCCTATCAGGGGTGAAGGAAGTGCCCCGTGAAAGCCCGCAGGGAGCGAGAATGACCGCTGAAGTCCTGGTGCCATGGGATGGGCTGTAGGCTCAGGCTGGACTGGTGGCGAATAGTACTGTGGTGCAGCAGCAGTAGGATTGAAGCCGAAACTACTCGACAGACCTGTCATGGGAGCTTCCATGTACTCGTAAGCCTCCTCCCTTCTGTTAGCGGCTGAATCCTTCTTCGTCTTCTCTGTTATTGCTTGTTCTTTGACTTCAGGCAGCACCCCACGCTTGCAATGGATGAGGTGATTTATCATTGTTGGCTTTGCAAAGGAGATCCAGATACAATCTGCATCTGCCTTTGACTGACTCCATACTGGTGAGATATTAGCAGCTGCTTATCACAACAATCATGGCCAATAAATAGTACTCACGTTGATCGTTAAAGGCCAACTGATTGAGATGAGGATCAGTCCGCTTTGCCTGATTAAGGGGCGGAAGTGTAGCAGGCACGACAAATGACCTTGAACTTGTCAGAGGTAGGTGCACCTGGATTTGCATATGCTGATGGGTGCTTCATCGACCTTAGTGGATGGTCGAGAAAGTGCCTTCTTTACCAGCTGGACTTCCCTCTGACATTCTCGGTGTGGTTCATCGAGCTCAGAGTGGTGGGAGATGTTCAGAGCAAAGTGGGATTGTCAAAAACAATGTATTCCACCTCACAGGCTATGTACACAAGGACACGCGCAAGTCTCGAGGGCCTGGTGAGGCTGCAGCAAGCATTTGGAAGGCAGATGCACAGGTGGCACGGCACATTTGGTAAATCACGTGGAGAGACCCAGAGCACCGCCCAGTCATCGTCAGGCGATAACTATTTAACTAGTCATTAACTAGTCACAATAGTCCACCTTTAACTAGTAATCCTAGTGATTAACTGAGCAACACTGAGAGGACCCCTGATAATTGGGCCAGAGGCCTATCCAGAATTTGGACGTTTTTGGCCAGATTTTGAACCCCATGCCAGATTTTGTCTGAACGTTTTGACCCCAACCCTCGCCGAGGCCGGGTGAGTGGTACGGACGTCGAACCTTCGATGAAAGCAGGCCTGATTTTTGTCCGGATGTCAGCGGAGACAGGCGCCTGGCCAACCAACCACATGATTCATCCTATGTCGGCCCACCCGAGACTAAAAAGGGCAACGCTAAGATAAGATCGACAAATAGCGTGTTTTAGGTGTTTCAATATTGCTTGTCTTACTTTGATCAGAGATGTAAACTTGTGGAATAAGAGAGATTACACAGTTAGAAGCTGCGTTTTGTTACAACTAATAGCTGGCTTATTGCACGAGTGAAACTTGCGTCGGTTAACATTGCCGCCCTCACACTCAGCACGACTAACGCCATTCAAGCTATTGACCAGTCTGCAGTGACTGGAAAGGAAGAAAATATCCTGCTGATGATGCACCACCAATTATCCTTGCTGCCAGGCAAGCTGCTCTTGCCATACCTGCTGCCTATGCACACCTTCTCTCTGATCCTCTCCCCCCTGTAGCAGCCCTGCTCGAAGGCAATTTTCTATATACAGTACCAATCAGTAGTTGCACCAATATATTACTGTCTGTATCATTGTTACTAGTATCCAAAACGGTTTTTGCTAGGTACAAAGGAGAAAATGCAGGTTTGAAAGCCTGTCGGGCGAGCTTGAGGGTGAGCAAAAATTCACTGGGCCTGCCCGTAGTCCGGACGTTTTGGGGGCCGAAGGCTCCAAGGCCTGATTTTGTCCGAACATTTTGACCCAAAATTGCCCCTCCTGTCCAGACGTTTTTGGCAAAATTTTGGAGGGCCCAAACAGGCATCTGACCCAATTATCAGGGGTCCTGTAGTAGCATGCAGACACGAGCAGAGATGTCTCACTTCAGAGAAGTTGTGGCGAGGATCGGACTATGGCGAGTGCACACGTGTGGCCTGTATGGCATGGCGGAGCGTGTTATCAAGTGGCTTTACATTGACCCACCATAAGACTGCAAGGATGAACACATACAGAGACAAGGAGATGCAAGAAAATCATCCAGGGTTATTTTGAAAGCCTTCAGCAAATGTCATGCAAGAGCTGACTTTTGTGGCTGTAAAGTGACTCAGGGCAGCGAATAAAACCTTTCCTTGCTGTCTAACCGGTACGGTCCAGTAGGAATAGATAACAATATTTGTACGCGGGTCTGTGAGACAACGCCCGCATGCCACAAAGCTACGTCAGTACCAGAAGACTTTCGGACACTCCATCTTGATGGCAACCTTAGGCTGCAAACAGAGAGAAGATGGTGACAAAATTATACTGACACTCCATTGCAAAGGCAGGTCAAATGCTTCTCTTGACAGACGATACTTGCTGACATGGCCCTTTAGATGACTCAGAGTTCCGTTACTCCCATACAGATTTGTACGTACTGGATCTGTCAGCAACTAACAATCCAACTGGACTGAGCTACGACAATGCTGAGGAGACAAACGAGAGGAATGTGAGTGAGTAAAGACCAGCTCGAGTCTGGCTTGTTATTGAGCAATACGAGCTTCTTATATACATGTCAGACTGAATACCTGGAATATCCTACGAATATACAGAGGTGTATAGAAAGTAAAAGAATACTGAGGAATCTAGGAGAACCATCCGGAATACATGATATTCATGACATTACCCCCCCTTTAGAATCCTGTCCTCACGATTATTTACCAGTGAATCCAAAACCTCCCGTGCTGCGCTGAGTTTCTGTTAAACTCGACACCTCCTTGATATCGCATGATGCAATGCATTCCAAAATGACTTGAACGATCCGATCGCTGGCGCGTACCTGGAATGGTTGATTGGTGGTATTGATCATTACCACATGTACCTCTTTGGTGTAGTCTCGGTCAATGACTCCAGTGCCAGTGTCAATCCCTTTGACTGCTAATCTGCTCCGTGGTGTGATTCAGGCATAAGTCCCGTGCGGGGCACGCATTGTTATGCCAGTGCCGACAATTTTGCGACTTTGTGCCGGTATCTTAACGCTTTCAGCGGAGTAAAGATCGAGACCAGCAGCTTCTTCTGATCCACGTTTCAGAAGAATTCCTCCCATTTGTTGCACCAGGAGAGTGGTATCACGTGTGAGCATGTGAACAGGTCATGTCAGAAGAGGGGGAATACAGATCGTTATGGACGCGGGTTTATTTGGATGTCTCGCATGGAAATCTTAGAGCAGTTCTTGACAATTGGTCAAGTTCACTCGTGATTCCCAAGTACGACAATCACCATGAGGGCTATTCTTCCAAAGGACTTGGTATTCGAGATTTCCATTTCGATCACAGCATGAATCAAGAATCTCTTCTACTTCCCATTCTTCTTCGCCATTTACGAGGTCTGGGATCACGGGTGCATGCTGTTGTGACAGGTATGTAGGTTCTATGAAGGGACTGAGAAGACTTTCATTGAAAACAGGGTGTTGTTTTCATTGACGCAGGAGTTCTAACTCATAGGCTGCGGTGCCGACTTTGCATTTGACTTTGAATGGTCCATACTGCTTATTGTCAAGTTTCTTCATTGGTCTATTGGTTCAAATGTTGATCTCTTCTAACCAAACTTTGTCTCCGACCTTGTACTCCGGTCTGTTCTTCCTCTTTCTATCGTAGAAGCGTTTCATCGATTCCTGTGCTAGTCCAATAGCTGCACTAGTATCTTCACGTACTTGACTCATTCGGTCGATGAATTGTTGGACACTTTCACTCAGTCCTTTGTGTACCGGTTGAGTCCCTTTGTAAGGATGGTATCCTTTGTTAACAAAGAAAAGAGTATATCTGGTAGAAGAATGAACTTTGTTATTGTACGAGAATGCTGCGAGTGGCAGCCATTTGGCCCAATCTGCTTGTCGGTAGTTGATGAACAGTCGGAGATGCTTTTCTATCTCGCGATTAATGCGTTCTGTCTGCCCATCTGTCTGCGGATGATATGCGATCGAGGGATTGGCTTCGATTCTGAGCGATCGGTATAGTTCAGAGATGGCTTTATTCTTGAATTCAGGGCCTCAATCACTAATGATCTTTCGGGGTAGTCCATGATGTGCAACCACATGATCGTGAAGCGCTTTCCCCCATCCTTTGGCATTGAGTTTGATGTTGCTTGGTATCGCGATTATCTGTTTTGAGTACATACAGACAATTATGAGAATAGCCGTGTATCCAAAGAATTCAGGCAGTACGCCTATTTCGTCCATGGAGATCACCTCCCAAGGTCATGTGGGTATCTCATTGGGGAATAGAAGTCCGGTAGGTCATGTAGTGTGAACCTTAGTCTTCTGGCACTTCTCGCATCCAGCCACATACTTTCGGATGTCTTCTCAAATTCTAGGCCACCAGTAGTTGCGTGTGACCATTTTATGTGTTTTGTATTGGCCAGGATGTCCAGCCAATGGGGTATCATGATGGTGAGCAATGATCTGTTCACGGAGTTTCCTATTTACTGGTACATAGATACGATTTTTCCATGTCACGAGTCTGGTACTATCTTCGTTCCAGTCCTTGTCCTTGTTCTGTAAAGCTACAGTAACTAGCAAATCCTGATTCTTTTTGTACTTTTTAATTTCTGTGACCCAGTCCTGGTCAATTCCTTCTAGACTAAATACGGTACTACAGATCAGGGCACAAAAATGTTCTGGTTTTAGTAACACAATATCCGAATTGTCCTCCTTTTCTGCGTTGTGTCACTTTTGATGAGATAGTCCATCTGCCTTGCCATTGGATTTTCTGGGTTTGTAATGCAGCGAGTATTGGCATTTGGCCAACTCGGTTACCTATCAGCCTGTTATCGATTAAGTTTCTGCGGCTTTCAGAAGTATTCTAGGTTTTTGTGATCCGTCCATATCTCAAACGGATGTAGGGCGCCCATGAAGTACTGGCACCATTCATCAAGACTAGTCATGATTGCGAGAAGTTCTTTATCGTAGATCTCGTAATTTCTTTTGGCAGCTGTCATAGCTTTCGACAGATAAGCAACGGGCTTCCATTTGCCATCTTGTTTCTGGGCTAACTCCGCTCCTACAGCAAAGTCCGAGGTGTCACATTCCACTCGATAGGGATCATTATTGTTGGGTATGGCTAATACTGGGGCCGAACAAAGTGTGTTTTTTAGGTTCGTGAATGCTACTTCTTGTTCAACATTCCATTCAAAGGTAGCGTTGCCCATTAACAAACTGAGCGGCTTTGCTATTTTGCCATAATCTCGGATGAATCTTTGGTAGAAGTTGGTAAAGCCGAGGAATGCTTGAATGTCTCGTTTGCACTCGGTCTTGGCCAGTTGATTACTTCCTCTATCTTGACCGGGTCCATGCGGACGACGCCTTTTCCCACTATCATTCCGAGGTATTCTATTTCTGCCTTCTCAAACTCGCACTTTTCTGGTTTTAGATAAAGTTTGTGTTCTCTTAAGATCTGCAGAACTTGCCGCGTGATCTGGCGGTGTTCTTTCAAATCTTGAGTGAAGATCATGATATCATCTAAGTAGACTACCACGTGTCCTTGACTGATGAGATCTCGGAATATGTCGTTCATCATCATTTGGAATGTAGCCAGGAAGTTGGTAAGTCTGAAAAACATGACCAGAGGTTCAAATAATCCTCTATTGGTGAGAAAGGTGGCTTTCTCTTCATTGCCTTCTTTGATGCGGATATTATTATACCCCCATCGAACGTCTAGCTTCATGAAGTATCACGCTTGTTTTAGCTTATCAACTAATTCCTGTATCAGGGGAAGTGGATATCAGTTTTTGATCGTTAGCTCGTTCAGCTTCCGATAATCTTGCACGGGTCGGAGACGTTCATCCTTCTTTTTGACGAAGAAGAAAGGTGAGGCCCAGGGTGACTTTGATGGTCAGATTCTCCCGGTCCTGAGGTTCTCTTTGATAAACTCATCAAGTTCTTTTTGTTCATTAACCGATATCGGATAAACTTTGCAGCTAATCAGTTGTGCACCCGGAGTGAGTTCAATCGCATGATCCCATGGTCGCCTCTGTGGTAGAGAATCAAAATCTTCTTTGCTAAATACATTGGAGTAGTCGTGGTAGTGGCCTGGGACCATATTTTCAAAGGTCTTAGCCTCGTGTTTCAGATTCTCATTGATTGCCAGATCTGTGGCCGTGGTGCGTATACGTGCCGCTCCTGTAGCAAAGTAGGTTTCGTGGTCTAGAATAAAGATTCTATCCTCTTCTTCTAGGTGAGCCTCCGGATCGCTGGGCTCCTCGTGATCGGTATCAATATCAATCAATCGGGCAGCGTATTTACAGGTGATCGGACAGTGATCAAACTGAATAACTTGTTCCTGCCAATCAATCAAGGGATTGTGGATCTGGAGCCATTCGTAGCCAAGAAATATAGGCATCTTTCCAAGATTAGTGATGGCAAAAGGAAGCCGTTCCACATGATCCTGAATTTTGACCCTTAATTCTACAAAGTCTGTGATAGCGCCGCCGGCATTATGCGTGCCGTCAGAATTGTACACTGGGATCGGGGATGGCAACTTCTTAGTAGCGATGTTGTTATCGCGTACAAATTGGGCATTGATGGATGAACCCGTGCATCCTGTATCTAACAGCGCTTTGACTGATAAGCATTGTTGTGTATCTAGAGTAGTGATGATCATAGGAACATCCATTTGTGTTCCTTTCCTTCCTCGGATGAAGCGAGGCTGTTTTCGTAATTCATTTAGAAAGTCGATCGCTTCCTCCTCTTCCATTTGCCTGATTTGGCTCATACAGGCTTCTGATGCATCCACACTCTTCTTTGAGTGTACCCATTCAGCCAGCAATCTAAGTGCTGCTGCTTCCTTGCTGACTATCCACTGGCGGATCCATGCCGCCATCCATGAGGTGTGGCGCTGCCACTGCATAGATTCATTCTGTTGTTCTGGAGTAGAGAACAATTTTTTATTGGGGGGAATTAAGCAAGAGGGTTGCACCTCTCTGCGCTGCTCTGCAGACACCCCTTTTTCTGGTATATACATGGGTACTCCAAACCAGGAACACAGATAGTTCGTAAAGTTATGTTCAGTTAACTCGGCTACATGCCTGGCTGACCGCTTGCAAAACCCTTCATGGCCGCGCGAATTTCTTCACGAATCACCGTTTTCCAATCGAATGGTTCTGCTGTCGTGGCAGGTGCTTCAGTGAGAGGCACGAGTGGGGTGAAGCTATTGGAGACGGAGATCTCCGATGTCTCTGCGGCCCGTACTTGTTGGGCTTGTTGCCTGTTAGGGCAATTTCATGAGAGATGGCCCTTCTGGCCACATCGAAAACAGAGACCAAGGTGTCGCACCTGGTCTAACTCCATTGGCTGTCCCCTTCCTCTGAAAGTAACACCGGTCCCATCGCGCCTTGTCTGGACTGGTGCGGTAGTAGCTGCTGGCGCGGCTGTACTAGTCTGTGCTCGTGGTGCATTCTGCGCCGGTTGCTGTCGAGGCTGGAATTGCCCCTGTCATTGGGACTGTGGGTTCTGCCTTCGGTATTGCTGCTGATTCAGGTCGATGCGCGCGACCCGTAGCTTGTAGAGCGCGTAGGTGGTTGGAAGTTCTTCCGAGGAATTGTACAGAAGCCAAATGATGTCGGTCCGGAGTGCTTTTTCTAGAAGCAACTTGAGTTCTTGGAAGTGTGCTTCGAAGTCGTGAACATTTGCCTGGAAGGCACACAACTTGAACTTCGAGAAAAACTCTTGTGCTGATAGCATCCCCATCTGCATGGCTTGGAGCCGATCATACGCTTTGGCCTGCTCATCGATTAGGAAGTGCCTATCTAGGTCTTCCCACAGCGTCTTCGTGTTCTGTACCACGGTTTCTTCGTCTGTGTCGTACTTCTTCATGAACGTGGTGACATATTTGCCCGCGTGTCCACCTTTCATGTAGGACAGGATCATGAGAACCCTGTCGAACTGCTCAGGTAGCCGATTCCTTTGCGTGACTACTTAAAGCTTCATTTGAGTCTTCCAAGCAATATACTTGGACTTTGTGCCGTTGAAGGCATTGGGCTTCATTGCACTTCCATTTAGGAACGCGGCATTGTCTTGATTCTCGGCCATTGCGCCGGGGTCAGATGGAGAAGATGGTGGGGTGGGAGATCACCGGTGAATTGGACTTGGTGGTTTGGAATCTTCCACAGCTTCTTCTACGGGGTCTGGGGGACCTTCTGGTAGTACTGCGGATTCTCCGAGTGTGATTGATCAGAGATGTTCGGTGACTGAATCGAGGGTGTTGCATCTTTCTGTGGGTTCTGAGCCAGATGCTACTGGTTGAGAGACAGCGAGGGATTTGTTAGGTGCTCCAGTGGAAACTCTTTCTAGTAATTCTCCGAGTAATCCTTCTTCGCACCGAGGACAGCACTCAGTATTTCTTGGGGAATGTGGACACGGTTGTTGCGAACAATAGCGTACTGTTCCGTTATTGTTATAGATGGATCGTCCTTCAAGTTCTCGGTGGTTGTATCCTCTACAGCCACAAGAGGATCTAGAGGTCATATGCTAACAAATTTGTGAAGCTGTTTGCAGCAACTCTGGGACCAATCATGTTGGAACGACCAGATCAGAGGTAGAATTCGCCAAAGATGGGAGTTTTCAAAAAAGAACCGAAACGCTATCTTAATACAGTTCTAGGATTTACTACAACAGCCCAAAGAGCACTTGTGTCTCTTCAGTCCGACACCTGGAAAGGGATCGTCGATCTAACTGTTGTCGCTTTTCCGACGCCTGGCCACAACCAGTTGCCACGTCGTACTCAGGAATATCCGCTTGCCTGCTGCAAAGCATGTAACGCCGCCTATGATAGGGCAGGGTACGATTCTAATTGGACGGAGCTCTGTCTAGCTGCCTAAGGGCTAGTGATTACAGAGGTGACTTCGGAGGTGTGATGTGGTAAAAAGGTTGTGCAAATGCACGGAGAAGGATTCCAGAGGTCCGGGTCTTGATGCGGTAGAGTCAGTAGGGTTAGGAGTTAGGGTGAGAGTCGGATGTGCGTATAGGGTGGATCGTCGTGTGGAGATGTGTGATGGTTGGTGTGGGAGTGACGAGGATTGTTGTAGGGCAGTTGGTGGAGACTCGAGCTAATGTCAGCAACTAACAATCCAACTGGACTGAGCTACGACAATGCTGAGGAGACAGACGAGAGGAATGTGAGTGAGTAAAGACCAGCTCGAATCTGGCTTGTTATTGAGCAATACGAGCTCCTTATATACATGTCAGACTGAATACCTGGAATATCCTACGAATATACAGAGGCGTATAGAAAGTAAAAGAATACTGAGGAATCTGGGAGAACCATCCGGAATATGTGATATTCATGACAGGATCACTGTACACACTAAATAAACAAAAGCTCCGCCATTGCAAGGCACGTTTACCACTCCGTCAGCTATGTGATCCGTGCGCATGTCAATATGCGGCTATCCTGCCTTCCGGGACATGCGAGCCGCCTCATGGACTCGGAGATTGCGTAGGCCTACCTCAGCAATCTGACCTCACCTTACCACGACCCCTCTGATCACTTTGCGGACTTTCTTCGTCTAGCGAGCAGTGAGAATGACCGGGGCGGAGAGGTACAGTGCATATAACTCTGTAGTTGAGATTGTCGTAGAGTTCACTGCGTTATATTCTGCTACACTCCTGGCGTTCGTCACCCTCAATACGAGAACGAAAATCGATTTCCACACGCACACTTATGATTTTTCCCCTACTTTTATCATCTTTCTGGCAGCAGCGGGCAAGTCTCGAAGTAACAATGAATGGAGCACCTTGGCGAACGTCGAGTCGGCTCAGTTTGCCGTGCGCTTTGTTCTCTCGCAAAATGGCCATACTTCATTGATCTGCTATCCTCTGCAAATACAGTAGATCAGCATATGAAAGTAAGCCTGAATTCAAGGAAGTCTTCCAAGTAGGTTATGAGAATTGGAAATGCTATTATGCGGTTTCCTTGCATTTTATAATTTTATATGGGGTTCTGTCGCAATCGTGCTAGTTGTTGGTCAACCAAGTGACGTCGGCGTATCAAACTATCTCCATATCAGACCATGCGCTGCATCATCTGTGATCATCACGAGAACGAGGCGGGCATTGCTCCTTCGCTACAACCCCTCACCGGCTTGATCCCGCTACCTCCAGCCTAAAGTCGGTATGCCTGCAGTCTCCCCGCATGAGTGCCATAGAATAACAACCGGCACGTGTAGATGCCGTCGCAGAAGCGAGCCGCCCCCGGGGTCGACGTTGAGGACGCGGCCGAGTCCGAGAGACTGGCGAGGAGACCGAAAGTTGAATCCTCCGACAAAGACAGCCAGGATAGCAAACCGGAAACATATGAATTTCCATATCCTTCAAAGAACAAAGTTACTACTCCCGTACCCTTCCAGCAGCCCAGCACGCTGCTGACATTCTCTTACACGCCGGAGCGGGTCCTAGAGTTCACGGACTCCGCGTTGCGCTACTATGTCGAGCCGCCACTACGTGCTGAGCTTAAGTATGGCTATGAACGATGGATCAAGAAGCCCGAGGAGAAGGGACGACTCGACGGTCTGCTCAAGGCTGTCCTGAAGTATCGCTCGCGAGTCGACGCTGGTGGTGGAGATGGCGTTGCGTGGTTTGAGGGACGTTGCTGTCATCTCATGGCGTGTGTCATGACCAAGTGAGTCTTATGTTGACTTCATAATTCTATCCAACTGATCTCGCTCCTCCATTCTGGTGAGGG
>NW_006767630.1:3643999-3650803 GCF_000300595.1 Phanerochaete carnosa HHB-10118-sp | reverse complement strand
GAGAGCCTCTATCGAGAGTATGCGGTCTGCGACCTGAAACATTACAAGTCTGGGAATGTGTGTCGTTGACATGTTCCCCTCGTTCGCATGACTAACGTCCCCTGCCCGTCAGTTCTCCCTCCGTTGGCGGACGGAAGAGGAAGTCATCTCTGGCGCAGGTGAAAGCACCTGTGGCAACACGCGCTGTCCGCTTCACCTGCCGCGTAACATCGACCCCGACGACCCGTGCCCGCCGCTGAAGACGCTCGAACTCCCTTTCTCGTATGCTGAGGACGATCAGAGCAAGTCTGCGCTCGTGAAAGTTGTGCTATGCGACAAGTGCTGCAAGAAACTCGTGTGGAAGCGGAATAAGGAGAAGGAGAGACAGCGCGAACGAGCGGAAGCAGTGGTTGGAGGCGATAATAGAGGGGATGCCTCGCTAGTGGAGCCTGGGGACATGGTGCGTTGTATGTAATCTCAAATTTTGTCGCGCTTATGGACCAGTATATTGTCTTAAGCGGGCCGGAAGTTCAGAACAGGGCCACCGTCCTCGACGACACAGCGCTTCTCAGGAGAGACGACGGACGGATCGTTCGCGTTCGCGTTCACCGCGGCGTAAGAACCTTGACCAACGGCGAAGATCTCCACCTCGTTAACCTGTCTGGTCTCGTCAAAATGTATTCGTAAATGGAATCAACGCCCGCGGTTTGCTGCATGTCATATTGACATACGCCTCTGCCTGAGCGTTATCTGGCGTGCCAAACACTTTCCTAAATGCTACTTGTACGGGCAATGACTTCTCAAAGCGCGTTTATCTTTAGATGTCAATCTCAAGTTTTTGGCACTCCCAGGTGACTTATTCTTCCACCGCCACGCTTCACTCGGGGCGCACAAGCCGCTCTTTCTAAGCCATTCCTCCTAAAGTATCCTTTGTCTTCAGTATAGAGTTCGACATGTTCGTGGACACAGGCTTAACGGGACTGGTACCTGCTGCGATGCCGAATGCTGTTCGGTCATGTAGTTTGGCATAATCAAACTCCACAGTGCCCGCCGGTTGCTTACGAGCCTTTGCGGCCCTCATCTCTCAGCTGGCGGAACTTTGTCCCAGTCGCAGTACGACCACTCTTCACTGGCGGTTCAGAACAATTACACTGGCATAAAATGCATAACTTAACTTCCTCAAGTAAGTAACCAAGTGGTATAAAATCTCGTAGCTGGCGACGCTCATCAGCTCTCCAGCTCGAGGACGAGTCTCCCGCCACGGTTATAATCTTCGTACAGGTGGAAGGTGTTGACCTTTGGGCTCGCGTCCAACTTGGCGAGGTCCCACTCTCCAAGCAGTCCCGTCCGGATTTCTGCATTAATAATATCTGTCTCTGTATGGGAGATCGGCGCCTTCATGTTTGCTTCGCGTCTGAGGTGACTTACCCTGGTAGCCTTTGTAGGAGTATGCACGCATCTAGTGGACAGCATAGTACGTGTGAGTACCAGCTACATTCCCACATGCCTTCGCTAACCTTCGGAGTGAAGCCCACCGTCATGGTAGCGCTATCGCTTATATCCTTCCAGAGGAGGACGGGCAGGAATCCTGTCGTGCCCTCCACAATTCCTGTGACGCTTTCGGTTTCTCAGGGGAATGAAAGAAATTTTCACGACCCACCAAGCATAAAGTCCTGCCTGCGTTCACTGCTGTTGAGGGCCACAATCTGGCCTTTGCCAGGTGCCGGCTTAGGCGTTGGTTCTGACCACATGATAAAGTCATCCTTGTCTTCGGTGAAAACGGACTGAGCCATATGTCAGGGTTGGGAAAAATCGTCAGTCACTCATGCTCTTGCGCACCGTTTGTCCCAGCTAAGACGCGTAGTTGTTATTGTGAGTCCTCCTTCACATGTTCATGTTGGCTTTCACCTACTCCGATCTCGATGAAGCTACAAGAGACACGGCAGATCAGCCAGCTAGACCTTGTTACGGTACAACGTACGCACGTCTGGGGGATTTGAGACCTTCCGGCGTCCTGCGATGGATTACGTTGATTATTAAGACACGATCGAACTCGTAGCCATCCACACACAATTTGCCCAACGGCAGCGCCCAGTCTGGCGGTATATGTGACGCTGACGGTTTGTGTCTCTACAAGTTAAATGAGCTAGAGCCGGGTCATCGAGCGCGATGCTGGCGGCATACGATTGGCAGCAAACTTGAGAAGCTTCGAAAAATGGTAAGTGCTGATTTCTTTTGAAACTCGCGGATTTTCTGACCTTCCAAACAGCGGGAACTAGACGCCTGATAGGTCAGCCTCTGCCTTCGAAACGGGTGCATGCACTTACATCGCTTGCTGTACAGGCCGTCCGGGTCAAGTGGGACGAACATCAGGATGATAGTTGTGTTCTCGCTTACGCCCTCAGCCTTGGTGGCGATGAATGAAAGGTTTCGAGTGGCCATGTTCACTTTGCTGCTTGGTTTAGTGGCTAGTCGGCGTGAGTCCGAAACTTGCGTTTCTATGGTTCCCCCGAGACAATATACCGCGTAGGGTCGCCCCCACACCATCATGCAATGCAGTTCAACGACTTGCCGATTGGTTTTATCCTCCGTTCCCCTGGATAATCTACCGGTGTTTGTTTGCAATTGACTGGTTGACATATTCCTCCGACGCCGGGGTATGGAGAACCCCCGCACATCGGAGTGTTCAGCCTCCGGAGTCTGTTTGCGCTCTGCTGATCTGCCTCTTTGCCCGACACTCGACCAGGTACAACCCAGTTCAGTTTACGGCTGCCTCTGCGCCGGTTATTCACACGAGCCACTAACGGAGCTGGCAACCCATTCCGGAGACGTCTCGGGATAGGATTCTAGATGGGCGCCTGGGTGCTTCAAGGCGTCCCGTCCGCATAAGATCCATTCACCCCGGCTGCTCATCCGTGCCAGTAAATTTTGGCACACAGACCTACCGGCGAAGCAGATGGGACACTCGCATCTCGGGAATAGATCATTCGTCTCAGCGTCTGTTATGCGAATTCGTCCCCGTCCTGTCCGATGACTCGCGAACACTGGCAGGCCTCATAACGAAGCCGGCCTCACTGGCCCTCGCATCGCAATAAGATGTTGACCTCCCTGCTAGGATTTGCAGAATGTTCTTCGCGCGACTGTAGCCCTACGGTTGTTGACATTCGAGAATTACTGCACCTAGACGCGATGGCGGCGTCACACAAACCAAAACAGCTACGTCCCATATGGTACTGTGTTATCTCTAAATCGGTCGGAAAGGCCACAGATGCATTGTAACTTCACGATCACAGAATAGCCTTCCAGCCGGTTTCGCAAGTTGTCGGTCATCGCGTAGTACTACACGACTTGTAAGCGTCTGTTCGACTGTGTTCGGCACTCTGTGGTTTATCATCGAACGTGGTATGCTCATTCCACCCTAGCATAGGCTGGGGGAAAGCCTTTGTCTTCTTAGGCTATAATGATAATTGGAGAGATCATTGTCGTCTCTTCCACCAGCAATTCCACGGCCAAGCGATCCAGAAGTACCAACATAAGATAGTCAAGGAGGCCAGGAAGCTTACTGTTGGTCTTCTCACAACTGACGACCTCACGAAGAGCCTTCGTCTGTAAGTCATGATACGCAGCTTACTTCTGGAGACTAACAGACCCTTCCGTATCAGGATGTCGGCGGTGACTATACTAGACGTCACCTATGGGATGGAAACTCAACATGACAACGACCCGTACATCGTTCTTGCTGAGAAAGCCACGCACTCGATAACGCGAGCTGGAACTCCAGGGTCGTATATGGGTAAGCCAGCCTTTAGTCACAACATCTGGAATATCTCATCAACAAGTCATTAGTCGAATTCGTACCATCGAGTAAGTTGCTTTCTCATTCATAGTACTAGAGCGCGTAACTTATTGAGATAGTGCGGTACATACCATGGTGGGCTTCGGGACGTCTGTTCAAAGTAGAGGCGGCAGAATGGAGCGAAGCAGTATCTGCGATGTTCACAAAGCCGCTCGAGCTCGTCAAGAAAGCGATGGTAAATGCTGTTCTATATAATAATCCATCTGTTAGGTATTGACACAGCGATTTATTACCAGATACAAGGAACTGCATCGCCTTCCATTGCCATGACCCTCCTAGGAAAACTAGAAGACAATAGAGAAAGCTCGAATTCCGAACGCCTCATCCGGAACATCGCGGGAATGGCGTACGTTGGTAAGTACTTTGACCGACCTCTAAATGGCACAACCTCTAATATCTGCAATTGGAGGGGTTCTGATACAGTGAGTCTGTCATACTACGGTGATTTTCTCAGAAGCTTAATTCTCCATCAGACTACGACAGCTCTTGGAACCACCGTGCTCGCCATGATCACGAACCCCACTGTACAGGCAGTGGCCCAGGAGCAGATTGACCGTGTTGTTGGAAAGGACAGTCTTCCGGACTACACATATCGCGAATCCTTACCCTACATCATTGCCATCATGTACGAAGTTCTGAAGTACGAGTAGAACGTACCTCAGCAGAGATGGCGAGATGCATTGCGCTCACCCTACTGGCCCTAACAGATAGCGTCCTACAGCTCCATTGGGTGCGTTGTTTATAGATCCACTATCAGAGGAGCAATACATTCACATCGTATGACGTATACAGCAGTCCCACATAGAGCGGTTGCGGACGATGAATACCAACGCTACCATATTCCCGCAGGCGCCATCGTGGTAGGGAACTCATGGTGCCCGATCCTTTTTACCTCCTGTTTCCTATTCGTATTCATACATGTCCCCGAATACTAAAGGCAATCATGCATGACCCGGTCCGCTTCCCGTACCCGGACACCTTCGATCCCACTCGCTGGCTCACACTGGACGGGCAGCTCAGCCAGGCCACGTCGGACGCCATGGCTGCATTCGGCTTCGGCAGGCGGATCTGTCCGGGGAGGCACTTCGCTATGGAGTCTGTCTGGATTGCCATGGCGCACATCCTCGCCATGCATAATGTTGAAAAGCTTGTGGACGAGTCTGAGAAAGTCGTCGAACCGAGCGGAGAGTATACACCTGGATTGGCATTGTAAGTCTGGTTTAGCTTGGCGATGACGAGTGTCTGGCGACTCACTAGCGAATATCTGATTAGGTATCCTGTTCCGTTCAAGGCGATCTTCAAGCCTCGGTCTGCAGCGGCGCGTAGCCTCATTCAATCTATGGCTCTCGATGACCAATGTATGCATTTCATCGCTCAACGACAGCTCCAGTAATGCAGAAATAGTTCCATTCACACATGTACATGAAGATTAGTCTGTTACAGGCTTACGGGGGACAAGGGTGCTGTACGCTCTGAAATGAGAATAAACGGAAGTGTCTAGAGCTGCTCTCTTGCACGTGGACGCCGCTCGTCTGCGGTTTACATAGCTCCAAGGTACCATAGCGCGGTTCAGCCAGGGGTCCTGTCACGTAAACTGTCGTTGTCTTCCAAGAGTGCGTTGTCAGCTGGTACCTGATAACGATACTTCGTCCCGCTTGCCGCTTTCAAGCTGCCCATGTGAGGACCTCAGATCAGTGATAACGTCCAAGCTTAGTCGGTGTCTCGACTTCTATAGTCCATGGTATGAGCATGTACCATTCAAAGCACGACAGCCTATACATGAGCACAAGGGGGGAAATCCAGATATCCGGGTTTGGGATCGCTAAGATGCAGCAGCAGCCGTATTTTTAGGAGCCGCACCAGCACCAGCACCAGCAGGTGCATTGTTGCCTCCTTGCTGCTTGACACAACCATTCAGCTCCGAATGTGTCTGGAAACGCAAATGTGCTCACCGGCTGCCCAGCTGGCCACTCTGCAATGCAAAAAATGTCCCCAAGCTTGCACCACGCCTCCTCCCGCCGTCCATTAATGAACTTCCTGAGGACTTTATCGCAGTGTCTGCAAGGTTTCGCGTTCGGCTTCTCTTTAGCGGTGTCTAACCACGCATCCATGCCGTTGATCGGCGAAGGTTCATGGTAGAAGTCAGCGTCCAGCGCGGCGAAACTCAGGTTTTGGAACGTGAGGAGACATTGTGGTCGTGTGGTGCAGTTGGCAGGGTATCCTGCCAGCTGCGAGCTCGTGGAAAACTCGCATAACCTTCTTTGTCTCTTTCATGAGTGCTTGACGACCCTCGAGGTACGTGTGCAAGTCTTCCTCGCTGATATGGCCGAACTCTGGACCATCCCCGTGGTTGACGCCCCATGATATCGCTGCCATCTCTTCAATGTTGCAGCATGTGTAGAATACCAGTGGAAGTATCGAATTCATGTTCAAGAGGCGTGCGATGCTGAGGACGTCGATGCAGTCGTCTCTGACAAGCGCGATAGGTGTCTTGTCGCCGTCAGGTCGAAGATCGGGGTCCCAGTCGTCTACGCTGCCTGTAGGAAATACTTGCGACAGCCTGTATATCGGCTCGTTGATGATTTCCTTGACCTTGTATTTCACGGCGACAGCCACGACCACGCGGAACTCGGTATAATCAATCGGTGGTCTTAGACTGTCCAGCCAGTTACTACACCCAACATTGTTATAAGCATCTTAAGACACTCATAATATGAAGTTAACGCTCGCCTGTTTCCTCCATTGTATATAATAGCGAGCAGATATTCGAAGTCGCGGCCTTCGTCCTCCACGCGCAGGACAGGGCAGCCCTCCAGCTTCTCTGGAAGCTGCGCAAGGGCCGGGCCGTTCAAAAGTTCTTTGAAAACCTCAGAACGAAGCATCAAGACACTTGCGTGTACCTTGAAGGCCCTGTCCTTGGCTGCGACAATGACACTGCCGTCGTCAAACCAGAGGTCCTTGGACCGCTC